>NC_054707.1:5981831-6281831 GCF_016097555.1 Gigantopelta aegis
CAATGGAAAAATGTGGCGGGTTTTCTCTCTGAGACGAATATGTCAAAATTATCAAATGTTTGACATCCAATAGCCGATTATTAATAAATCAATGTCCTCTAGTGGTGTCGTTAAACAAACCAAACTTTAACTTTTTAATCGTATAAACGCATAAACCAGTCAAGCGGACGTTTTTCTGCTTGGTCAAGTTGAACTCAGCCTTGGTTTAACGTCCTAGCGAACGTTTTTTTGCTCGGTCTGGCTGAATTGATGCCATTTGAAGTAACAAAAAAGTGACATTGAAGCTTTCATCCGAGTCCTATTTTTAACCCTCTGTTTCCAGTGCGTGGAGTCAACCGTGCCAGAAAAACTGGAACGCGTGATCGACGTTTTCTTACGACTGTCACATCGCTGTTATTATTGGATTCAGATCTAATTATGTTCATGGCAGTCCATGCACGCATGTCCGTGACGTGTAACAATGTCATCAGTCACACAGTGTGATGCTATCAGTATTGGTAATAAGATAATTAAGGACTACGTACGTTAAGCCGTTGACATCTAATAGCCGGGGGCGAGACGTAGCCCAGTGGTAAAGCGCTCGCTTGATGCGTGGTCGGTTTGGGATCGATCCCCGTCGATGGGACCATTGGGCTATTTCTCGCTCCAACCAGTGCACCACGACTGGTACATCAGGCCGTGGTATGTGCTATCATGTCTTTGGGATGGTGCATATAAAAGATCCCTTGCTGCTAATCGAAAAGAGTAGCCCATGAAGTGGCGACTGCGGGTTTCCTCCCTCAATATCTGTGTGGTCATTAACCATATATCCGATGCTATATAACCGTAAATAAAATGTGTTGAGTGCGTCGTTAAATAAAACATTTCTTTCCTTCCAATAGCCGATGGTTAATAAATCAATGTGCTCTAGAGGTATCGTTAAACAAAACAAACTTTAAGTTAAGCCGTAGCCATAAATGCAACTTAACACGATTTGCGCTGGACGCAGTTGTGACAGGGAAGGAAATGTTTTATTTAACGACGCACTCAACACATTCTATTTACGGTTATATGGCGTCAGACATATGGTTAAGGACCACACAGATATTGAGAGAGGAAACCCGCTGTCGCCACTTTATGGGCTACTCTTTCCGATTAGCAGCAAGGGATCTTTTATATGCACCATCCCACAGACAGGGTAGTACATACCACGGCCTTTGATATACCAGTTGTGGTGCACTGGCTGGTACGAGAAATAGCTCAATGGGCCCACCGACGGGGATCGATCCCAGACCGACCGCGCATCGAGCGGGCGCTTTACCACTGGGCTACGTCCCGCACCTCAGTTGTGACAAAGAAAGAAAGGTTTGTTTTGTTTAACAACACCGCTATTGATTGATTAATCATCGGTTATTGGATCTCAAACATTTGGTAATTCTAACTCGTAGTTATCAGAGGAAACCCGCTACATTTTTTTCTAATGCAGGAAAGGATCGTTTATATACACCATCCCACAGACAGGATAGCACATATCACGGCCTTTGATATACCAGTCGTGGTGCACTGGCTGGAACGAGAAATAGATAAAGAAAAGATAAAGAAACTAGAAACAGTGTTTAAAGACACCTTTGCACTCTTTAAATTACAGCTGTTGTATTTCTTACCATAATGTGGCAATTGCCTCACGTAATGTAGTAACAAAAATCGTTGTCGCAAAATAGCAATTTTTTACCCATTAACAACATATAGTCAATTAGGGTAGCAGGTATTTTATATTGGGGGTTACCACCATTGGGATGGGGGGCACCCACACTGTCTACGCTATTGCATAATTCTGAATGTTTTCAAATTCTTTTGAAATCACTGGCATGATTTTGCAAGTAAGGTTTTGATTGGTCGAATGAAAGGTCAACTGGACATGAGCTCCAACGGGGTGCTGTTAGATCCATGGGTAATAGTAATTAACCAGTGGAGTTAATTTTAATTAGAATAGTTTAGGACCGCTTGTAGTCTAACTCGGGTATTTAAAATTTAATAGTTGGGCGGACGAACACAAAACCTTGCACAATTAGTATCCACAGTACTTTGTGGGTTTTGTTGTTGTTGTTGTTGTTATTGTTGTTCTTGTTCTTGTTGTTGTATCTTTGAAGACTACTGACTGAGATTCAAAGAGGTACAAACTTGGGACCCTTGATAATTTTAAAATATTCAAGATGGCATTCACGATGGCCGCCAAAACATAGAACTGACAATATGTGGGATACTATATCATCCAGTAGAAATATTTTGAAAGAAAAAGAAAGAAATGTTTTATTTAACGACGCACTCAACACAGTTTATTTACGGTTATATGGCGTCAGACATATGGTTAAGGACCACACAGATTTTGAGAGGAAATCCGCTGTCGCCACTTCATGGGCTACTCTTTCCGATTAGCAGCAAGGGATCTTTTATTTGCGCTTCCCACAGGCAGGATAGCACAAACCATGGCCTTTGTTGAACCAGTTATGGATCACTGGTAAATGCAAGTGGTTTACACCTACCCATTGAGCCTTGCGGAGCACTCACTCAGGGTTTGGAGTCGGTATCTGGATTAAAAATCACATGCCTCGACTGGGATCCGAACCCAGTACCTACCAGCATGTAGACCGATGGCCTTGTAATTGCCTCACTTATTGTTATTCATGGACTTCTCCTACGTGAGGTTAATGCGTAATTGGGCCCGTCATTAGCTGTACGTTGTGTACTATCCTTCTGCGGCGACGGGCGGGCTCAGTACATGGTCCAGGTTTAGCATCGGTGTGGCTTTATTTATATATTGTCTTATTCATACTCCTGTTTTTTCTATTATATATCTGATGTCACACAAATGTGTATTATCCTCTTGTGTTGACTGACGGATATTTTTAACTAAATTAGGCGATATTTTATCATATATTGCTTTCTGCAATTTTAATGTATGGTAATATATTTATATAGTGTCACTATAATTTTCTTTAATTTAATATTTGAGCTTTACTCACTGTATAATATATATTATTAAACCTGACTGTCCGCCGTCGTCCTCGGAATTTTATCGCGCTTGGTCGTTCTTTCTGTTTTTAAAATTTCTTCTCCCGGTAATTTTAAATTTGTATACTTTACACTTATATTTTCTTTTTAATTGTGGTGTTGGTGTATGTCTGTATGAATGTATATAGTGTTAGGGTCAGCTTCAGGTTTGTATAGGGTGGGGTGTTATCTGGCAGTAATGCACCTCACCCTTCGCCGGCTTGTCCTAATTTTTACCATTTGATTTATCTATTTAACATTTATATTTGGTGTTTGGCCTTTTTTTTAAATTTACTATGTTTACTGGCATGCTCTTTTAATGTGTTTCTTTATTTTATCCTGTTTTTAAAAATCTTTTGATTTAATAAAAAATAAAGAATATAATAGGGCGGGATACTGCTCCTATGCCTGCGACTTGTGAACTGGTTTACCCATACTTTCTCACAGTCGTTTGGATTTATACATTAAAGTGTGCCAGTGTCTGTTGAATGACGTAACGTTTTTGTTCTTTTGGTTAATAGAGAGGCGCCTCGGTTCTTCCTGGTCTGCAGAATACGTTTCACCACTACGACTTACCGGACTCAACTTGTTTTCTTATCAACCAATAACGTTCACCTTTGCCTCCAGCGCTGGTCAAATAATCTGTGTCCCTCTCCTAGGGACACCACCGTTGGAAATTTATATGAGGGGTGCTGAAATTGGAGGGCACGACGGTTGGGCTGGTGGGGGGGTGGTGGCTGGTGGGGGGTGGGGGGGATGGGGTATTCCACCAGAATCTAGGGTTAAGACGCTTAGGCGTAGGCGGTTTAGGCCGTAGGATGGGTTAGGTTTGTCTGGGGGTCTGCCCCCTCTCCCCTTTTTCGCGCTTGCCTCCTCCCCCCTATTTCGGCCACACCTTAGTTACCGACAGGCTCGGTACCCCTCTATGAATACTGCTAATTGACCAAATTCAATAACAACTTCCTGTGGCTCTTGCCCAACCTTCAATCCTCCCCTTCTCATAAGACGGGGCTTAATTTTGTAATTTTTAATTATTAGTAATTTTTTATTCTTTTGGAGTAGCCATTTCAAAAATAGGTGTATAAATTTAATTGATGATAAATTTTATTTGTATTTTGGTATTTATTTTATATTACATTATATATTTGGAATTACACCAAATAAAAAAAATTGTAGGTTATTTTAGATTAAATTTGTCCCCCTATTTATTTTTATTTTTCTTTAGAGTAATTTTCAAAATTGTCCTGTTAAATTTCTGGCCCGGAGCAGACCCCTGGCTATCCAGGACTCGGCCCCGGGGCAGACATGCTTGAAGCCTTAGTGGCATATAAGCATGTAAATAATTTACCCGAACCCCGAAACCCGAACCCCGAACCTACCAGTCTGTAGACCGATAGCCTAACCATGACGCCACGCCGGTAAATATTTTGAAGTCACTTAATGGGTCTTACGAGTCACGGAATAACACATTTATGCATCAACTGATTTAATGCGAATTTGAGGATATACAGTGAGGTAAGATCTCTGGGGTTTTTTTTTTTGAGCGGACCTTTTCTAATACCGATTTGTCTGGCGTCCGTCCGTCAGATTTCTCTTTGAAGTCCATTTTCGTCCACACTACAGTTTTGATTCAATTGTTCTGACATTTGGCACCCTCCACAAACTAACAGAGAGATATTTTGGAAATTTGAATTTGTGAATTTTAAAATTAAATTTAAACATTTTAAATAAAAATTTAACATTGAAAATTTAAAAGTTTATTTTCTAGAGTTTTGATTGGATGTTCTGAAATATAGTGTAGGTATTCTCACGTGTAGTCTTCACAAAGTCACAGAGAGATTTTTTTTGTTTCAATTTTTAATTTTTATGAAATGTTTTCACTATTTTCTCCTAGAGTTTTGATGGGATACTTCTGAAACTTCGTACTGTGATTCTCTGGGGGGCAGTCTTCACACACTAATTGATATTTGGGAAATTTTGGATTTGTTAATTTTTATTAAATTTAAACATTGTAAATAGAAATTTAACATTTAAAATTTAAAAAGTGTATTTTCTCCTAAAGTTTTAAATTTAAAAGATTTAAACAGAAAGGTTACCTCCGCTATGACATTCGTCAGTGGCGCTTTTCTAATACCGATTTCTCTAGCGTCTGTCTGTCAACTTTTTCTTCTTATAGAGTTTCAATTGGATTGTTCTAAAACTTGGTACAATGATCCTCTGGGGCAAACTACTATTTCGGACATTTTTATTTAAAATGTAAATTGAAAGCTATCTTCTACTACATTTTTGGTGCGATAGTTCTGAATTTTGGTACTGTCATTCTCTGCGGCAGTCTTCACAAACTACCAGAGAGATATTATCGAATGTTTTATGTTTTAACAATTTTTAATAATTTAAATAAACTTAACATGACAAAATTTAAAATTAAATAGCGGGGCTCTATAGATCGACACGCCTCGTGTCCGTATTATATTTTAGAGCAAAACGTTTACATTTGGCGTATCTAGCTAGGCTATATATATATATATATATATATATATATATATATACTCTTCAAAAAAAGAAACGCAAAAGGGTACAAATGGGTTATAACTCCGATTTTATGTTTCCTACCGGTTCATGCTTTGTGAATATAAGGTCATTGCATGTCCCAAACACATTCCCACGGTTACATTCGATAAAACGCAGCTACTGTACAATAAAGTTCCAAAATGTGAATATTCGCAAAAACGCAGCCACGTGCAAACCATGTCACCACTGCACGTGCGTTGTCTGCACATGCAACATGAACACCGACAGTATAAAAGTGCAGGGTGTTCGCTTGCCTGGCCTCTGTATCTGGCCGACAGTTGACAATCCAGGACATGCCACGTCTCAGTGAACCGCAGAGAAACAATGCCATCGGCCGACTAGACGCAGGCGAATCCAGAACGGCCGTTGCCAGGGCATTCCATGTGTCCCCAAGCACCATCTCCAGACTGTGGGACCGTTACCAGCAACATGGATCAACACGTGACCTCCCTAGATCCGGTCGACCACGGGTCACTACCCCCGGGCAGGACCGCTACATCCGGGTACGCCACCTTCGGGAACGATTGACTACTGCCACCTCCACAGCCGCAGCAATACCAGGTTTGCGCAGGATATCCGACCAGACCGTACGGAACCGCCTACGTGAGGTAGGAATTCGTGCCAGACGTCCAGTTCGAGGTGTCATCTTAACACCACAACACCGTCGACTCCGACTGCAGTGGTGCCAGATTCATCGACAATGGCCTCAACTGCGATGGAGACAGGTGTGGTTCAGTGACGAGTCCCGATTTCTGCTCCGACGTCATGATGGAAGATGTCGCGTGTATAGGCGTCGTGGTGAACGTTATGCGGCAAACTGCGTGCAGGAAGTGGACAGATTCGGCGGGGGTAGTGCCATGGTGTGGGCAGCCATCTCACACACTGGCAGAACTGACCTGGTCCACGTGCAGGGCAACCTGAATGCACAGGGCTACATTGACCAGATCCTCCGGCCACACATCGTTCCAGTTATGGCTAACGCCAACGCAGTGTTCCAACATGACAACGCCAGGCCTCACACAGCACGTCTCACAACGGCTTTCCTACAGAACAACAACATTAATGTCCTTCCTTGGCCATCGATATCACCGGATTTGAACCCAACTGAGCATCTATGGGACGAGTTGGACCGACGCCTCCGACAGCGACAACCACAGCCCCAGACCCTGCCCGAGCTGGCAGCAGCCTTGCAGGCCGAGTGGGCCACCATCCCCCGGGACGTCATCCGTACTCTGGTTGCTTCAATGGGCAGGCGGTGCCAGGCAGTTGTCAACACACGCGGAGGCCACACCCGGTATTGACTCTAGATGACCTTGACCTTGGTGGTGTGTCCTATCACTTACTCACAATGGACTAGAGTGAATTGTGAACAATCCTGCAACATTTGGTAATTATCGGACTCACCATTCAATAATTAAATCAATTCTCCAAATGCTACGACAATGTGGTTTTGCGTTTCTTCTTTTGAAGAGTATATATACAACCTCTCAAAACCGGACCCTCTATAAACCGGAATTCCCACAAAATCGGACGGTTTTTTATGGTCTCTTTTTAAATATATGTACATAAGAGAACCTCTAAACTGATTACAATGATCATTACATTTCCACGAATCTACACAAATAATGAAATGATGTTACCAACATGAAATGATTCACTTTATTTCACAACCATACCGATTTCATTTGGTTAATTTTGGATTATTTATTGAATTATTCAAACATTTATGCAGGGAGGGAATCAATTTCCAAAACAAGATTTATTATTCTTAAATTTGAGTTATTGACGGAAAGGTACCCATAACCATAGGTATAACTGCTGTATTATTGCATAAAATAAAAATATTTTATTATTGAACTAAGCCATAATTAGTAATTGCAAAGAGATTCTAAATACGCATAGTTGTAGTCTATGTTCCATTTTCTACATAATAACAATAAATGTTTTAAAATTAAAGTTAAAATACTCTAACATTTACTTACCTGTTCACCTATACGTTTTGTCTCATTGGAAAATTACCGTGCTATGACTCGATCGACTGGTTTCCGGCACTATAAATGACGCAGCGCAACGTTGATTAAAAATCGAAATAATTGAGCCATAACTACGATGTCTGTGTTGTTGCTGCGAGAAGTAATGTACACAATACATTTTGTGCCATGGCAATACGATTTCGGATATTTTAAGACTATGTAACCTCTTGATCTTTCTTTTATAATGAGAATTATTGTTTTAATTATTATTATGTTAATGGCCTTGCCGTTGTATTTGTACTTCATTCATTCCAAAATATTAAAACTTTCATACTGAGATATACTTGTGCCCCATTATTTTGTTCTTTGTACAATAAAATATATTTTTGATCTATCAATCATAAGATGAAAGAAGTCAGTTTTTGGGCTGTTTTCAATGTGCGTGGTTTTTTGGCGCGATGTGGGTGTTGTGTGGGCGCAGTGCGGGTGCAGAATGCGGTAAACAGACGCATAAAAATCCACACCGATTTTGTGGTTATTAATAGCGCGTTTCCATATTACATGCGCGAGAGGACAGGACGTAGCCCAGTGGTAAAGCGAACGTTTGATACACGGTCGCTCTGGGATCGATCACTGTCGATGGGCTCATTGGGCTATTACTCGCTCCAGCCAGTGCACCACGACTGGTATATCAAAGGCCGTGGAATGTGTTATCCTGTCTATGGGTTGGTGCATGTAAAAGATCTCTTGCTAGTAATGGAAAAAAAATGTAGTGGGTTTCATTTCTAAGACTATATTTCAAAATTACCAAAAGTTAATGATTAATAAATCAATATGCTCTAGTGGTGGTGAACAAAACAAACTTTTATTACTTGCGCGACGTGGTTTTTGGTAATCACGACCGTGCCTGGTCAAAAACCCTACACGTGGAAAAGAGCCACCTCCGATCAGTGATATCCCTGTGACGGGGAAAATCAACTACCTATATGATTTAAGGGACTATCCTGAGTTTGTAGCCATTTTATAAGGTTTTTCGGCAAATAAAATACGTCTACATTATTACGGCTAATATAAACTGGATGCGGCGCGTGCGTGCGATCCAGCTAAAATAAAATCGTCTAGACTGGATGCATGCATCTGAAACAGGCATGCGCCCGGCCGCAATGAAATATTCGTATTTAATACACATATGGCCAAAACGCAAGCCACAGACGCAAAAGTCTATATAAACCTTTAAAATTACAATGTTCTCACATTTCCTTGCTTAGAACATGAATATTTCAATATCGATTTTTGTCTAAAATAATTTCATACGTGCAACTTTATTATTTCTTCCAAAGGCCATTCCAAATATATTTATCTGTATAATGCTTTATATTAAAAATGAGTTTTAGTAAGAAACAACACAAACTTAACTTTTTTGTCTGTTTGTTTTTTAAATTTAATTAATAATTTTTTAAGCGTATATTCCATTAGGGTTCGAGCACGCTGTCCTGGGCTCACACTTCGGCTGTCTAGACTGTTCAGGACATTGAGTTAGTGGTTAGTGAAAGGATTCGAAATCGTTCAGTGCCATTAAAACACGAATGAGTCAGTTGAAGTTGAAGTCTGTTTTGTTTAACGACACTTCTAGAGCACATTGATTAATTAATCATCGGCTATTGGATGTCAAACATTTGAGAATTTTTACTATATGTTAAAATTACCAAATGTTTGACCTCCAATAGCTGATGATTAATAAATCAATTTGCTCTAGTGGTGTCATTAAACAAAACAAACTTCTTGGTAATTCTGACATATAGTCTTAATTAGAGAGGGAACCCGCTACATTTTTTCATTAGTAGCAAGAGATCTTTTATATGCACCATCTCACAGACAGGATAGCACATACCACGGCTTTTCATATACCAATCATGGGCGCACCAGACGATTTCTTCTCTAATGGGCTACAGTTGTAAAACGCTCGCTCGATGCGCGGTCGGTCTGGGATCGATCCCCGTCAGTGGGCCCATTGGGCTATTTCTCGTTCCAGCCAGCGCACCACGACTGGTATATCAAAGGCTGTGGTATGTACTACCCTGTCTGTGGGATAGTGCATATAAAAAATATCTTGCTGCTAATCGAAAAGAGTAGCCCATGAAGTGGCGACAGCGGGTGTCCTCTCTCAATACCTGTGTGGTCCTTAAAGGAAGGGACAATTAAGGCATTTGGCCTTGTATGCATATTCAACGATATATAATGCACATTATTGCTTAATATCAACACGTATAATGGTATAGTTAATTAATAAAACTGTTAAATGTGAAAGCTGTTATATATATCGGGCGCAGCCATTTTGTACTATCCCAGTGAATACGCCCTCTGGCGAGCTGGTGGTTACGTAATACCTAACGTGTCACGTCAGAAATTAGTCTGAAGAAACAAAACATACCTGATTTTTGAAGATGCATCGCAATGTTCTGTAATAATATCCATCCCAGTAAGCCAGCAACAAGTATAGATATTATTTTTCGATACAAAATAAACCACCATTATAATGTTGAAATAACTGTATTATGTTTTGTACATAAATTAACCCACGTACTGAAATAATAATCGGAGTGTGTTCTTGGTTAAGTGGTCTTTTCTCTTCGTGGCCTGTACCTGTGGTTCCTGATTGGCATATATATATTTAGACGGTCCCTAGACACTGTGTCTAGACACACTAAAAATACGTGCCTCGTTTATTAAGATCACACGGTATTGTGTGATAACCGCGCGGATACCCCTCAAATCGTAATGGACATTATCAGCCGTCCTGCTTTATTACTGTAAGTAATTCTGTAAAACCCTTGATTAAGTAGACTTTCCCATCTAAAATCACAAAACTTACCAATTACGTAGTCCCAAAGAAAAGAAAGTTATCACTTGTGTATCGTGAGTGGTCGTTTTTGCTCGAACGTACCCTACCAATACGCCTAATAATATGCATTTTTTCTTTGGATTTTTTAAAAGAGAAAAATACTATAACTCCATTTTGTTCTATTGATGCAAATTGAAATATATTTAATTAAATAGTTTATTATACTATCAAGTCATTAGTGTTGTTTTACAAGTCAGGTTGATGAAAGCGAAGCGCCTTGTCGTAAATTAGGGCGTTTGTTTACACTGTGCATAGAGGAGTTGGACGGAGCTGACGTCACTTCGCCCCAAGCTATATCACCGGACGTCACGAAAACGAAACAAAATGGCTGCCCCCAGTTAGCAGGAATAATCATGTTTTTTTATTAACTCTACAATTACGCGTTTTCAAAATCTGTGTGGTCCTTAACCATATGTCTGACGCCATATAACCGTAAATACAATGTGTAGAGCGCGTCGTTAAATAAAACATTTCTTTCTTTCTTTCTTTAATGGGCTACGTCCTGATTCTGGGACGGTACAGGAATGAGAACTACTGGATAGCTAGACAACTGGGAATCTGAGACCGGTAACAAATGATTTTTTTAAAATCAATACAAACAAGCTTATTCCTTAATCAGGTAATAAAAAAATTCATTTGCAATCATGAAATCGACATAATTTAGCATAAAGGAAAAAAAACACGGTCATGGTTCCTGTTTTTCTAATACTGTTGGGACTTTTTTTATTAATATTGTTATCAATGAAAAACGTGATCTATCATATATCAAACAAACTGTCAGTCTCCTGATTTCAACCGTCATTATTGTTGATTACCGGTTGAACGTTTGTCATTGTTCGAGTTGAACACCGTCACTCTCTATCAGAAACACGCCATTGATTATCACACTAACATAGATTTTCCAAATGTGATTTTATTTAATGTCTGTAATGCTTTTATTGAAATACATTATGTAACAGATTTTATCAATAAAAAAGTAATGGCGCTCCATCAAAATGAGAGGTAAGGACAGAAAAGGCATGTTTGTTTATTTTACAATTTCGAGAGAGAACAGGAGAGAGAGAGAGAGAACAGGAGAGAGACAGAGAGAGAAAGAAAGAGAAACAGACAAACTGGTATTTAATGTTTAATGAGAGAGAGAGAGAGAGAGAGAGAGAGAGAGAGAGAGAGAGAGAGAGAGAGAGAGAGAGAGAGAGCGAGCGAGAGCATATGGGTTAATGAGAGAGAGAGATATATAGAGAAAGAGCATATGGTTATTGAGAGAGACAGAGAGAGAGAGGGAGAAAGAGAGACAGAGAGTGGGAGAAAGAGACAGACACAGAGAGAGAGAGAGAGAGAGAGAGAGAGAGAGAGAGAGAGAGAGAGAGAGAGAGAGAGAGGGAGGGAGAGAGAAAAAGATCTTGTATAACGAACGCACTTCATTTTAATTACAGTTACATGGCGTCGAAGATATAGTTAAAGACAACATAGATAATTACCCATCCCTAAAATTGATAAAAGGAAGAAAACTGAGATAAACATCACTTAGATAATTAAATATTAACTCACAAAGAAATTTTTGAAGCACAAAAGTACCTGAATTTATGAATAAATGTTTGATTTAATATGGTGAAAAACATTAAATTACCGTGTTACAAGTGTCTAAATAACCACATGTTCAACATGATATAGCTTTAAAATGTACTGAGTTGTCGCTAAACAAATATTAATTTGCACTTCTATTGTTTTGGCCATTTAATTGTTTGAACATGTAATAATTGCGTCCAACATTCTATTTTGTGGCAATTGGAAGCTTTCTCGGTGTTCCTTGTTAAAATAAAATATGTTATTTTGCTATTTGATGGGCCACAAGAAAATATACGAATCAGTAAATGTTCATCACGTATAAAATATTTCGATTTTTTTATTAAAAGAAAACAAAGTATGTCAATACCGTAACATAGCAGCCATTGCTACCAGAACCTGTTCCGGAAAGATCGTTGCTTGAATCTGAAATAGATTCATCTGATCCCTGAGATAAGACATGAGCATAAAACATTTTGGGGAGAATATAAATATTTCCGACATTGGATCTTTCATTCCCCATGTCGGTTTGTGTCGATTTTTTCCGTATGTTAATTCTGTGTTAATGGGTGTTTTGGTGCATCCATTCCGTGTTCAGCCAATTTGATATTTAGCCTTATAATTCCGTGTTACTTGGTATTTTGGTGCGTTCATTCTGTGGTAAGGCATGTTGTTTTTTTAGGCTGTTACTTCCGTGTTAATGAGTGTTTTGGCGCCTTCATTCCGCGTTCAGCCATGTTGATTTTAAGCCTGTTAATTCCACGTCACCTGACCATGTTGAGTTTATCTTAGTTAATGCCGTCTTAATTGGTACATATTTGTATTCCAGCATGTTAATTCCTTGTTGTTAAAACCGTATTAGTAATAATTATTAATATATATATATATATATATATATATATATATATATATATATATATATATATATATATATATATATATGTATGTATATGTGGCATACATACATATATATATACTCGTTTTTAAATACACAAGTGATAGAATTATTTAATGGAAACCTACATACGCCCATGAAGCCTGGTCGACATAATCGATGATTGCAATTGTCATCAGTATTTATCGTGTAGTCTGTTTTATGTTTTGGTATTGACATAGTGCTTTACTCCGGTAGTCGCGAAATGGATCACAGTAAAATGCAATACATTAGTTAAAAGACAATTATGGGTTTTTACAGATTTTTCTTTTTGATTGTTTTGTTTTTTTACCAGCATGTTCTTTGGCAAGTTTGTGTTAGTTGTTTATCATGTTGTAGGAAATGAGCGTAATATTCGCATTAAAGTAACATTACGCTCCAGGGCCCTGTTCCACGAAGCAATCCTATCCCTAAGATCACCGTTACTGCACAGCTAACATGTGCACTTAAGGTGATCTTAGGGCTAAGATCGCTTCGTGGAACGGGGCCCTGGCATTGTTGAATTATTCTGGTTAAATAATCAAAATTGAATTTTTAAAATATATAAATTGCTGCTTGTTGTTGCTGTTGTTTTAGTTTTGTTTTGTTTTGCATTCTGTTGTTTGGTTGTTTTGGTTGTTTTTCTACCACACAGCTAATCGAAAATATTCGTTTTGTTTAACCACATTATTAGAGCATATCGAAATACACAGAGACAGAACATACACATGGTCAAACACAGAGAGACGGGTCCAAAATAAAGTTAAAGATTGTTTTGTTTAACGACACCACTAGATCACATTGATTTATTAATCACCGACTACTGGATGTCAAACATTTGGTAAAGTTTATAGGGAGTCAAGCTATGCTCTCCAGGAAAATATATTGAAAAAGAAACGAAAATTTGCATGAGCATGCTGCACACGCACCTAAAAACAAAACAAAAATCTATATGAAATTGAAAACATTATCGTGCATAATTTTAAAATGTTTACTATAGATAACGGAGAACGTAACGTACTCGCCAGTCTCGTAAAAAAAAAACCCATGTAAGAATGTTACCCGTGTACCACGGTGAGGAACAGTCCACTTAAACCAGGGGTGTACAATTTCATGAAAAGCTTGCTTTTGTCTTGTTTTTCCAGCCAGTACACCACGACTGGTACATCAAAGGCTGTGGTATGTGCTATCCTGTCTATGGGATGGTGCATATAAAAGATCCCTTTCTGCTAATCGGCTAATCAAAAAGAATAGCCCATGAAGTGGCGACAATGGGCTTCCTCCCTCAATATCTGTGTGATTCTTAACCATATGTCCGACGCTATATAACCGTAAATAAAATGTGTTGAGTGCGTCGTTAAATAAACCCTTTCCTTCCGTGTCTTGTTTTTTTTTTTTTTTTTTTTTTTTTTTTTGGGGGGGGGGTTGCTTTTGTGGGATTGGTGGGGGAGGGGGGTATATTTTTATGTTGAGTTTTGTTTTGTTTGTTGATTTTTTTTTTTTTTTTTTTTTTTTTTTAAACAAAACAAAAAACCACTGGAATTTAATATTGCAATGGTTTTATATATATATATATATATATATATATATATATATATATATATATATATATATATATATATATAAAATTAATATTCGTTTAATGGTTACCCTGTCAGTAACATCCATGGATGTAGCCAGATAAACAGGTAAACGATAATTACAGTTATATAAAAATTGAAATATTTACATCGATGTGTTGGTGAAAATATTTCGAATATTGAATGTAATGATACCTAGAGGAGATCAAATATCCAAAATTTGATTTGCCTTTCTAAGTGGTTGCTATTTTGTTAGAAGAAAATTATTTCTTACACACTCGTTGGTGAGAACACCATCAATCATTTATGATAACATATGTATATGAGTGACAGCAATTTGAAGACATACAACTGGCTGCTCCTAGGTGATGACCCGATTGCGACAGACATAGGCCTACGATCGAAATCCATTTTTCTGTGACGTATAGTTTGCCCTGGAACTGATTTGTCTGTGACTTGCAAGTTAGCTACAAGACGAGGGCTTGACATTGGTTCTAGCTGGGGAAAAACGACGTTTACATCTGTTTAAAATCTGTTGTGTTTTTTTAGGAAATGTAACAAATAGAATACTACACTCGAGTGTCCGTTAGATACCATTTACTAAAGTAGTGTCGGAAATAGAATAAAAATGATTTTCGTCAATTGTTTTTTTCATATTAAACTGACAAGTAAATATTTTGTAAATACCTGTTTAATGATACTCCACCTAATTTAGCATTTACTTGTTTGGGCTCTCATTGATGTACAAGGTGGTGTATACTCTTGAAATTAAAATAAAGATGTCAGTAAACAGGAGATTTGTGACCTTTATTGGAACAGACTATAACACATTTTGATTTTGTCAGTTTCATTTACCCTTAAACAAACTTTTAATTTAAAACTGCAAGATAACTGATTATTTTGAATTGCAGCATAAATTATTAATTTTGACCAGCATATTTAGTGAATATAAATTCAATATAAATACAGTAGAAATTTATACAATCTAGCAACCACTTAAAGGCGCTATATCAGAAGTTATATGTGAGCATCTGGTTGTGATAAAGATTTTCGAATAAAAATGTATTTTCTACTAGTAGATAAAATCATTTTCTATAATAATTTTGGGCATATAGTTAAAGGTGTAGTCTTTAAATGTTAAAGCAAAATTTAATAAAAACATGATTTGCAATAGCTGTCATTATGCAACTTTGAGATAGCACCTTTAATACCGGAAAATAGATCACAAACTCAAAATGGTTTTTGACAGTCTTGCTCAAAAGTTACTTATAAATGTCTACAAATATTTTGTTTTGGAGAGGGATAGGGGTAAACCGTCATCAGAAAGGGTCCCTCACATATTGTAACAGCAATGAAATTGACATATGTTGACCAAACTGTGTTATAGTCTGTTCCAATAAAGTGCACAAATCACCTGTTTACTGACATATTTCTTTTAATTTCAAAAGTAAACACCACCTTGTACATCAGTGAGAGCCCTAACAAGTAAATGCTAAATTAGGTAGACTATATAAGAATTGTTTCTCATTTTTTAGGAATTTATCGATGTATAAAAGTCACAAATGGTATAAAATCGCGTAGCGTAGCGAAGCGATTTTATACTACATTTGTGACTTTTATATATCGATAAATTCCTAAAAAATGAGAAACAATTCTTATAATTACAAACAGTACAAGAAGTGTACCTTAAAACACTCAAAAATAATTTCTTTCGTTCTTACCGTCAACCATGTTCTGTAAATAAGCGTAGGAATACATGTATACATACTATTTGATGTTTGAGGGTGTTTTTTTAACAGAATAAAAACAAATAAAAAATATATTGTAATTTTTTTATATTTATAACATGAATATCTCATCCATTTCCCTTATTTTTTTAATCGAGAAAATAGGTCACTTCCTTGTTCTATTTTTAAAATGATAACCGAACTGGGTCATTGGGCTTCTCGCCCATCCAGCTAAAAATAGTTCCAATCGATCTTGGTCTTCCGTGATGACGTATTTTTATGAGGTTTATGGAAGGATAACGCTTGGTTTTTTAGTGACGTCAGCCAATCAGAATACAGTAAATCGTATAAATTCGGAAAGTTTGTAATTATAATTAAATAGATATTTACAAAATATTTACTTGTATGTTTAATATGTAAGAAATAATTGACGAAAATAATTTTTATTCTATTTCCGACAGCACTATAGTATCTTATACCCCGTTGTTTAAAACGTATACAAATCGCATTCGCTCGTCATTTCTTTTGTTTAACGACTCCACTAGACCACACTGATTCATTAATCATTGATTATTGGATGTCAAACGCTTGGTATTTTTGAGAGGAAACCTGCTACATTTTTCCATTAGTAGCAAGGGATCATTTATATGCACCATCCAACAGACAGGATAGCGCATACCACGGCCTTTAATATACTAGTCGTGGTACACTGGCTGGAACGATAAACAGTCCAATGGGCCCACCGACGGGGATCGATCCCAGACTGACCGTGCATCAGGCGAGTGTGTTACCACCGTGCTACGTCCCGTCCCTCGCTCATTAGAGACGTTTTAATACAAAATCGCTGTAAGATAAAGTTAAAGTTTGTTGTGTTTAACGACACCACTAGAGCACATTGATTTATTAATCATCGGCTATTGGATTTCAAACATTTGGTAATTCTGACATATAGTGTTAGGTTTAAAGTTTATTGTGTTTAACGACACCACTAGAGCACATTGATTTATTAATCATCGGCTATTGGATTTCAAACAGTTGATAATTCTGACATATAGTCTTAGAGTTAAAGTTTGTTGTGTTTAACGACACCACTAGAGCACATTGACTTATTAATCATCGGCTATTGGATTTTTTTTTTTTTTTTTTTTTTTTTTTTCTCTTTCACAATTTAGACCAATAGTCCAGTCTGTAAGATAAAATGAGCTGTTTTTTCCAGTTCGCCTCTCTTTCCATAGAGTTTTGTGTGTATGGCAGTTTCGATTGGCCACTCAGCTTGTCTCAGGTCTTGATGAATTGGACACGCCTGTAAGATGTGTTCTGCTGTTTGGTCTTCCAGGCCACAACTGCAGGTCGGTGTTGCTGCAAGTTTAAACTTTCTGAACATGTGAGCATTCAGTCGGTTGTGGCCTGTCCGGAGTCTCAACAGAGTTACTTGTTCCAAGCGACTGAGAAGGTGGTAATCATCTTGTTCTGTCCTGGGTCTGTTGGCTGCCTTTATCAAGGTTTTCTTCTCTGAGAAGCTAATGTTGTTGCTGGGCTGTACATGATTAGCTCCTAGCTTGGCTAGCCTGTCTGCTTCCTCATTTCCTGGAATCCCACAATGTGCTGGGATCCACTGTAGAGCTACTCGTCTTTCCTTTGCTACCTCTTGCATGGCTTCATTCAGGTGAGGAAGTTTTCCCCTTGCAAGGCTTGTAGGACTGAGAGAGCATCTGTGAGGAAGACAACTTGTTGACAGTCTTCTTTTGCATCCTTGATCATTGTAGCAGCCTGAATAAGTGCATGGGTTTCTGCATTGTAGTTGGAACTGTGGGTGCCGGTTGGTACTTTTGCAGTTAGGGTATTTCTTGAAGGGAGCTTGATAAATATGCCTGCCCCTCCATTGGCCACAGCATTTGTTGACGAACCATCAGTGTATGCATGGATCCAAGATTCTTCTGGGTACCGGTCACTGATCATAGCCATTGCCAGTGACCGTTTGACCAGGTCGTTTTGGGAGTGTGCTGAAGCTAATTGTGGGACAGACATGCTGATCTGTAGATTGGCTTGTTCATCATTCCATGGTTGTGGAAGATCTGTTGGGCAAAATGGAAGTGTCTTTGGTAACGGGTTAGCTTGGTGTTCTCTAGTAAGTCTTCTGCTTTGGTGGATGAAACTGCTACGTTTGAGACGATTCTTTGTCAGACCATCCATTCTTTGTTTCATTGGATGATTGGGCAGGTACCTGAATTTCTCTGCCTGGATCATGATCTTGGCATCTCTCCTCTCACCAAGGGGTTGTATTGCTGCAGTTTTTTCCATGTCTTTAATGGGTGTAGACTTCATGGATCCAGTTATGATTCGCAGAGCTTGGTTTTGAACCTTGTCTAAAGCTTGCTGGTTGGTCTTTGCAGTGGTTGACCAGGCTGATGAACCGTATTCAAGATGCGGCCGTACAGTTCCTTGATATACTCTCTTGAGGATTGTCTCATTTGCTCCCCAGCTAGTTCCTGCTAGTTTCCGCATGATGGCTAATTTGCATCTGGCTTTTGTCTCTGCCTTTTGAATATGTGGTTTCCAAGTTTGTTTCTTGTCGAAGGTGACCCCAAGGTATGTTACTTCATCTGCATGTTTCAGTGGAGTGTTCCCAATTTTGATTGTTCCTGCTTTTTTTTTTCTTTGGTGATAGAGTGAAGAGTGTGGTAGAAGACTTGTCTTTATTGATAGCCACACACCATTTTTCTGACCAGGCTGTCAGGTTGTCTGCTGCTATCCGCATTCTGTAGGTGGCAGTAGTGGCATGCTCTTCCTTGCACCACATCACCAAATCATCGGCATAAAGGGCAGCTTGTATTCCATTGGGAAGTTCCTGCACAAGGTCATTGATGAAGATTAAGAAAAGTGTAGGTGATAGGACTCCTCCCTGTGGGACCCCATGTCGCAAAAGTATTTTCTTGCTTTCTTTTCTGTCAACTGTGACCCTTGCTCTACGGTTGTGAAGATATGATCGGATCCACGCAAGCATGTTTCCAGATATGCCGCTTCTCTGTAGCTTGACGATGAGGCCATCCGTCCATACTTTGTCAAATGCCTTTTGCAGATCTATCCAGGTGGCTAACACATGTTTTTTTTCTTGGAATGCATCTTCAACTTCTTGAGCAAGATATGCTGTTTGGTCTTCAGTGCTGTGAAACTGTCTGAAGTCTGACTGTTCCGGGGACAGGATGTTCTCAGTTTCCAGATACCATTGTAGGCGTTGGTTGATTATTCTCTCCACTGTCTTAACAACACAACTGGTTAGGCTGATTGGACGGTAGCTTTCAGCTTTTTTTCGGTCTTTTCCTTTCTTGTAAATAGGGATCATAGTAGCCTCTCTCCAGATTTGTGGAAGGACCCCATTTTCCCAACTGTGATTGAAGATCTCCAGTAGTTTGTTGACTGCTGCACTGCCAATGTGAGTTAGCATCTCATTGGTGATCAAGTCTGGGCCTGGTGATTTCCTATTCTTCAATTTCTTTAGAGCTACATGTAACTCATGCAGTGTGATAGGTTGTTGCATGGGTCCTGTTGGAGTGGCGTTTATTGATCTCTCCCTTTGTTCTTTTCTTGCTTCTCTTTGCTGTTCGACAGTTATGTGTATGCTGCTCTGTTCTTCATAATTGTCAGCTAAGCGATTTGCTGCTTGTTTGCCTATAATCATTTCTCCATTATCTTCCAGTGTTATCCTCTGTCCTCTGTTGTCCTCATCATTAAGTTGTCTTGTGAGTCTCCATAGTTTGCTTCCATCTCTCTCCATATTTAGAGCTGCTGTCTTTTCTCTCCAACTTTTTCTTCTTGCCTGTATTTTTGCTTTGAGATATTTTGCTTTCGCCTGCTGAAGCTTCAGGTTGTTGTCATGTGAGGGTTGTTCTTCAGCCTTTTTCCTAGATTCAGACATGTCATCCTGTAGTTTTTGAAGGTGGTTAGTCCAGTAGGGTTTGTAGTCTTTTCTAGCACCTCTTGGGATTGTCTCATGGGCTGCCTGAAGGATACATGCATTAAATTCCTTGACAACATGGTTGATATCCCTTCCTTTCACTTGCAAATTCTTTATCAGAGTGCTTGTTCGATGTCTGTAGATACCCCATTTTGCCTTCTTATAGTTCCAGCGTGGAAGTGGAGACTGAATGCTGATTTTTCTGTTGACAGTGAGGATTATTGGTCTGTGGTCACTGCCTCCTAACTGCTCTCCAACTTCTCTTTTCATATCTCTCTGGATGTCTTCGGTGCAGAAAGCAAGATCTGGAGTGGAGGTGGTGTGCCAACATCTGGAGTAAAACGTTGGAGTGTCATTTGGGTTGTTGACTAGAATCAGTTGATTTTCATCTTGCCAAGTTTCCACTTCTTCTCCACGTCGATCTATGTGGTTGTATCCCCAGCTCTGTGAATGGCTGTTGAAGTCACCAACTGCTATGAAGTTTGCTTGAGATACCTCTATGGTGTCTAAGGACAGTGGTCGATCATTGGGACAGTAAAAATTTAGGATTTGTAATTCTTCTGCATTTGTTTTGACCTTGATCATTTGATATTCAGAATCCTGCATGTGCACTGATGTCTCATAAGCATGGATGTTGTTCCTGATGAGTGTCAGAATTCCTCCTTTATGGCGGTTTGTTCTGTCAGATCTGAAACATTGGTAGCCTCTGATTTTGAAAGCTTTGCTGTTTTGTAGATGAGTTTCTTGTACACAGCAAATGTTGATGGCTTTCTCATGTAGGAACTGTTCTAGTTCTGTCTTTTTGTTGAAAATTCCCTCAGCATTCCAGTGCATTACCTTGAGGGGTTGTTGTTTCTTTGCTGTTGTTGTTCGGCCAGTAACTTTCCTCCCTCGCCCCCTGGCACGGAAAAGCGAATGGGAAGGACCTCCAGTAGCATGGGGTGGACTCCATCGAGGCACGGAGCCCGACACTGCCTCATCCTGGGGGGACTTCAATGGGCAAGCATCATTTCTATTACATCTGTCTATTGGTATATTCATTTTGTGATTTTTGCGTGGTACTGTGGTTTTTTTGAAGAGCGCCAGTGGCCCAATACCTCCGTCTTCAGCTCTTTAGGTTTTCTGTTTGGGTTACCTCAACCATAGCTTCTGGATCAAGATCCTACCTGGGAAGCACCGGGTTGGTTTTGATTTTGGAGATTTCCTTCTCCTAGATAGACTGTCTTTCATGACTTACGCCCTCTATCTGGTCGTCTATTTACCCATAGTTGGGGCTGGATTGGTGAGTGCCAGAGCGTGTCCATACGCCGATGGGTCATGCACACTGCACCTCTGGGGCTCCAGCTGCTCCGAGATCCCCTCCAGTTTAGCCTGGGTCCGTGAGGGCCCAGTTACCATGGTGTGCCAAGCTGTGAGAGCAGGGGGCACTGAAGGAGTCTTGTTTGTGTAGAGGCTATGTACCGGAAGGGTGGGACTTACGTGCTTCTGCCCCCTTTTCACCTTGTCAGGCTATCCGGCGGCGGCAGCTGAAAGCGAGAAGGTTATAAGCCCACTACGCTACACTACAGCACTAGACACATCACACAAACCTGTGGTCAGGAAGCCACCACACCACGCTATTGGATTTAAAACAGTTGATACTTCTGACATATAGTCTTAGAGTTAAAGTTTGTTGTGTTTAACGACACCAATAGAGCACATTGATTTATTAATCATCGGCTGTTGGATTTCAAACAGTTGATACTTCTGACATATAGTCTTAGAGTTAAAGTTTGTTGTGTTTAACGACACCACTAGAGCACATTGATTTATTAATCATCGGCTATTGGATTTCAAACAGTTGATACTTCTGACATATAGTCTTAGAGTTAAAATTTGTTGTGTTTAACGACACCACTAGAGCACATTGACTTATTAATCATCGGCTATTGGATTTCAAACAGTTGATAATTCTGACATATAGTCTTAGAGTTAAAGTTTGTTGTGTTTAACGACACCACTAGAGCACATTGACTTATTAATCATCGGCTATTGGATTTCAAACAGTTGATACTTCTGACATATAGTCTTAGAGTTAAAGTTTGTTGTGTTTAACGACACCACTAGAGCACATTGACTTATTAATCATCGGCTATTGGAGTTTAATTCTGATATATAGTCTTAGAGTTAAAGTTTGTTGTGTTTAACGACACCACTAGAGCATTGACTTATTATCATGGCTATTGGATTTCAAACAGTTGATACTTCTGACATATAGTCTTAGAGTTAAAGTTTGTTGTGTTTAACGACACCACTAGAGCACATTGACTTATTAATCATCGGCTATTGGATTTCAAACAGTTGATACTTCTGACATATAGTCTTAGAGTTAAAGTTTGTTGTGTTTAACGACACCACTAGAGCACATTGACTTATTAATCATCGGCTATTGGATTTCAAACAGTTGATACTTCTGACATATAGTCTTAGAGTTAAAGTTTGTTGTGTTTAACGACACCATTAGAGCACATTGATTTATTATTCATCGGCTATTGGATTTCAAACAGTTGATACTTCTGACATATAGTCTTAGAGTTAAAGTTTGTTGTGTTTAACGACACCACTAGAGCACATTGATTTATTAATCATCGGCTATTGGATTTCAAACAGTTGATACTTCTGACATATAGTCTTAGAGTTAAAGTTTGTTGTGTTTAACGACACCACTAGAGCACATTGATTTATTAATCATCGGCTATTGGATTTCAAACAGTTGATACTTCTGACATATAGTCTTAGAGTTAAAGTTTGTTGTGTTTAACGACACCACTAGAGCACATTGACTTATTAATCATCGGCTATTGGATTTCAAACAGTTGATAATTCTGACATATAGTCTTAGAGTTAAAGTTTGTTGTGTTTAACGACACCACTAGAGCACATTGACTTATTAATCATCAGCTATTGGATTTCAAACAGTTGATAATTCTGACATATAGTCTTAGAGTTAAAGTTTGTTGTGTTTAACGACACCACTAGAGCACATTGACTTATTAATCATCGGCTATTGGATTTCAAACAGTTGATACTTCTGACATATAGTCTTAGAGTTAAAGTTTGTTGTATTTAACGACACCACTAGAGCACATTGATTTATTAATCATCGGCTATTGGATTTCAAACAGTTGATACTTCTGACATATAGTCTTAGAGTTAAAGTTTGTTGTGTTTAACGACACCACTAGAGCACATTGATTTATTAATCATCGGCTATTGGATTTCAAACAGTTGATAATTCTGACATATAATCTTAGAGAGAAAATTCGTTACATTGTTCCATTAGTAGCAAGGGATGCTTTATATGCACCATCCCACAGACAGGATAGCACATACCACAGCCTTTGAAATACCAGTCGTGGTGTATTGGCTGGAACGAAAAATAGCCTAATGGTCCCAGACCGACCGCGCATCGGCGAGCACTTCACCACTGGGCTACGTCTTGCCCTCGTAAGATAAATGATATCTAACGGTCACTCGTGTACAGTGTTCAGATGTTATTGATTTGTACATCAAATGTTTGCCTATGAGCCTATGATTTTTTATTGTTCAAAATCTTTTGATGTATTGTTCCCAATGATATAGTATGAAACAAAATCCTATATTCAATACTATGTTAAGTATCGGTAAAAAAACCCACAAAAAAAACCCACACCATTAATAATAATAATAACCTATATCCAACCAGCAACAAAACTTGTTTTCGCCACTCTTTTATTGCGGTATATTTCTACAATGAGGTGAACGATGTAACAGTACTACATATATTGACCAGCATGCACAAATAGAAATGCGAGATCGATTTTTATATTATATTATGTATACAAATAAACCGAATGCCGTCTACGAAGATATTAGGTCAATTATATACTAATGTTCTGTTCAATACAACTTAACATTACGCTTTTGTTCTTTTATTCGGTCTCTTATATTCTTTTATATTGGTCAAGGTTCTAGATTAAGGCCTACGTGAGCAGGCACGCATGCTTGAACCGTAACAGTGCAATAATAATAATCGAGGATATGACCTTGCTAATTTAAAGTCAATGTCAAGTACACAAATGACAGGGGCGGGATTTAGCTCAGTAGGTTGAGTGCTCGCTTGAGGTGCTTGCGTTGCAGGATCGAACCACCTCGGTAGATCTATTCAATTGATTGGGGTTATTTTTTCTTCTCGCTCCAAATGCTGTGCTGGTGCTTTCCTGTCTGTGGGAAAGTGCATATAAAAGATTCCTTGATGCATTAGGGAAAACGTAGCGGTTTACCGCTGATGACTATGAGTCAGAATTACCAAATGTTTGACATCCAATAGCCGATGATTAATTAATCAATGTGCTCTAGTGGTGTCGTTAAACACAGCAAACTTTAACTTTATATCTAACAGTGGTCTTTATGAGTATGTGGTGTTAAAGCAGGTGTTCTTAATTAATGACTAGGCAGGTGTTGTTTATGAGTATATTATCAAACATATCACATGTTGGGTGTTTACTCGAGAGGTGGTCCCGATAAACAGGTTTTCAAACATAATCAGTATGACCTTTACCTGGTGCTGGGGTGCAGGCAAGCATGAACTATTTTCTTCACAGAGGTGATATGTGGTGTTTTGTTAAAGACATTATGTCATAAACCTGCCAGCGTCTCCTGAGGTATTTTCGTGGTTGTGAAATATGCGTTCTGTAGGAACATACGTGGAACACTGAACGCAGGTTTTAATATGAGCTCACAAGACTATAACCCCTCCGCTCCGCGTCGTCTTGAAAATGGATATGTTCATTTAACTGTTTTACTTAGCAGGCTTATAGGACCTGGAGGGGGAGGAGGGGGGAGGAGGGGCGGAAGCTGTGTCTCTCCATAAGAAGACGAAAATGTACAGGTTTTTTGTTCTCTACATATTTATTTTTTTTAAATATGGTTTGTGCCTCCGCCCGCCCTCCTCTACCCCCCCCCCCCCCACACACACACACACACTAGATGCTTTGCTCTCTGTTTTCATTATGTACACACGAAGACAACCACCGATCAACTCACAATACATTTTCAGCAATTTCATCATCTGAACAAGAGTAACAATTACAAAAAAAAGCATTTTCCAACACAATCGATTACGGATATTTGTAATCGATCATATTGACCAATGTAGGGCCTATTCGATCAATTTTCGATTAAACTCGATCAACGGAAATCACTAGCTTCCTTCAAGGTGGCCACTTGGTCAAGTTTGACAGCACCAATGTCAAAACAATATATGCGTCTGTTGGTGTAGTTGAGTTAGATGTTCACTTTTCATTAAAAGGTCAAAGACATGAGTATTTATAACTGGGGTGGTGAGCTTTTTTGGCACCCAGGGATTATCTTTCTCGATGGTAGATCCTTAAAAAATTAAACTGGATACATGCTCTTTTATTTTTATGCTGGAATACATCCCCTGAATCCGCCATTTATTTTTTCCCTAAACAAACTCCATGTTTAATCTCACATTGTAACCATACTTGTCGTTCTTACTACGTGAAATCTACCTTAATCAGATCTAAATCTTACCGACTATTTCGATTAGAGATATGTTAGATCTATCCAGTCCTCGTTTAAAACTCGATTCAAAATCAGTGTTCAGATATTCTGTTTTTGGTTTTTGTTGTTTCTTAAAAAAACAAACAAACAAACAAAAAACCCACCTACTAACACAAACATCAGTGGCTTAATAGTAATAATACGTCTTATGTGTATTTAAAATGGCTGTTCATGATAAAATGATCACCTGGTTGTGAATTGGCATTGACTAATGTCAGATCCTCTAGTTATAGTGAACAGTAAGATCCATTTTCATTGATATTTTGTATCTTAGTTACCACACAGTAATCATTATCTGATCTCTTTATAGGTAGAAAACCACCAAATATTATCTTATTACGTCAAAGGTCAAAGTCACACTGCACCTAACTTTTCATTTCACGGCTAACGGGGGCCGGGATGTGCCCCAGTGGTAAAATGCTCGCTCGATGCGCGGTCGGTTTGGGATCGATCCGCGTCGGTAGGCACATTGGGCTATTTCTCGTTCCAGCCAGTGCATCACGACTGGTATATCAAAGGCCGTGGTATGTCCAACCCTGTCTGTGGGATGGTACATATAAAATATCCCTTGCTGCTAATCGAAAAAGAGTAGCCCATGAAGTGGTGACAGCGGATTTCCTCTCTCAATATCAGTGTGGTCCTTAACCATATGTCTGACGCCATATAACCGTAAGTAAAATGTGCTGAGTGCGTCGTTAAATAAAACATTTCTTTCTTTGACAGCTAACGCTACACGTTTTGCCACATTTAATTGGTAATAAATGTGAGTTTTTTGTAGTCATAAAATATCGTTTCATCTGGTCAGTAAACTCTTGTAATTTAATTTTTGCTCTGAACGACAAAACCGTTATCCATGATCAAAACAGAGTCGAACAGGCGTTTGGCAAAATAGTGATTGGATATATCTGTCTAGAGCCTCGTCTATAGGACAGCCACTCCCGAGATCCTTTACTGGACGATACATCCTTCCTGCACCGCTCAGAGGACTGCCAGTCTCAGACTAGTTTACAAAATTATAACTGGCACCGGACAGAGCTCATTGAAATGAATACAGCTGTGCTGACATGCACTCAAGAATCTCTTATCGGTGTATCGGCTAATGTTGTTCTTGCAACGTGCAGGGTCCTACTAAAAACGGATCACAATGTTTGTGCGGATCTAGGGTGGTCGGATCCTGGGTGGTCAGATCCTGGGTGGTCGGATCCTGGGGTAAAACGCTCGCTCGATGTGCGGTCGGTTTATGATCAATCCCCGTCGGTGAGCCCATTGGGCTATTTCTCGTTCCAGCCAGTGCATCACGACTGGTATATCAAAGGCCGTGGTATGTACTATCTTGTCTGTGGGATGGTGCATATAAAAGATCCCTTGCTGCATTAGAAAAATGTAGCGGGTTTCCTCTGATGACTACGAGTCAGAATTACCAAATGTTTGACATCCAATAGCCGATGATTAATAAATCAATGTGCTGTGGTGGTGTCGTTAAACTCAACATACTTCTTCTTCCTGTAATGTCTGAAACAAACAGCTTAATCCCATTTTTATTCGCTTTAAGGGTGAGGGGTGGTAGTGCATATGTTTATATCCATGGTGTATATGCTGATTGAAACAGTGCGTGTAGCATTTTTGGCCCCATAATATATTACTATTTCTGTCTGATTTGATTTGGTGGAAACACCCTTAACGGTAATTGCTTGTCAAAAAAGTAACATTTAAAACTTATTAATTTCACACACATACACCTCCGAGCAGAATCCCGAGGAGAATTGCACCCCATGCATCCCATTCAGAATATGCATAGCTTTGTAATAATTAAAAATATAGCTCACACTTCACAGATGTAACTGACAAACCAAAACAAACACCATGTCAGAAAAAACGATTTACTGTTGTTCACAACAAAAAATATATATAAACATATTTGAATGTATAATTCTGGAGCACCAAATAATCATAACATAAATATTTTATATGTATCACCAAACATAAATATTTAATTAGATGGTAGGAGTTAACAAATAAATAATGTAAATAAATGTAAATAAATAAAATAAATACATTGAGAAAGAATTTGGAAACAACTAAAGACAACAGATAAAAGTTTCAGATTATCATCTACATGTGCTGTTATTTGCTATTTTAAAAAATTATATTTAGAGATTCATTAACAAAAGGTCATGAAAAAATTAAAAGAAATAAAAATTAAATAAGTTTCACCTCCTATTTTATTATAATTATGTATACAAGTTATATATGTGTTATCGTTCTTAATCCAAAAAATTTAAAACACACAAATGCAGTTTTTCGGTATGTACATTATATAATATATTCAACTGCCTTCCACGATGTTTTGTAATAAAATTACATCATTACAGAGAACACTAAGTCTTGAGAAAGCGGCCTGCAAACTGACAACTCATGGCAAGTTAATAAATGTTTGCGTGACCTAGATTTAACAATGGCTGCATCTAATATGATATATCGAAGAACGGCGTGTCACAGTAAGCAAATAAAGCTGATGGTCTGTTGTCACTGACAAAATAATAAAACCATCATTGACATTGTAGTATTAAATTACCTGGGCTCCATTTTAAGAAGCGACTAAAATCAAGTTCGGCTCTTAAAGGCGCATACCCTAGTTTAAGTGAATGAAAATTGGCACTAAGTCCAGTTAATCTACAAACCTGCAACACACATTTGGATAATAATATCTAAAGTTTGTGATGTTTAAACAGGAAAATACCGTCTAAAAGTAACTAGAGCTTGTCTCAATAACCATTACTTCTCAGACGAACGTGCGTTTTTAGAATTATGAAAAATGCATTTTGGTGAATTTGCAAAATCATGGATGACCAAAACTACGTCAGGTAAACGTTATATATATATATATATATATATATATATATGTTGTTGTTGTTGTTGTTGTTGTTGTTGTTGTTGTTGTTGTTGTTGTTGTTGTTGTTGTTTAATAGAAAAATGTAGCAATTTCTAACCAAATGTAGCCTAAATATGAATCAGGATAATTCAGCTAAATCAGTTCGTGTATTACCTGGCACTGTCGCGGGCAGTTTGGGTAAACTGACTAACGTGGAATTAGTTCTAGTATTGTAAATAGCATCATTTTAAACAGAAATCCACCTTCAACTGTCGCAAGACTTCATTTAAAGACTCGCAGAGTTGTGTCTTCATCGCCTTCTTATATCACGCTTAGCTTCAATTGACAAATAATTATTACTGGCCAATGTCATGTGCTATATCAGTCCTTTACCGTTACATTAGATACAACATAGACACAAAAATCATATTATTCTGAAAACGTTGCACAATGATAACATTCAAAACATTACATAATAGCACACTTCAATCCTTCTCTAAGTCATAAAAAACAGCAGCAGTAATATATCGCTATCCCATTTTGGAGCTCCTGGGGGGGGGGGGGGGGGATGTGTTTCTTAAAAACCCATATAGAACAAGTACACACTGAGGTACACATTATATATTATTGTTTGAAAACAACGCTTATTGCTTATGTAAACATTGCTGTCTGATTTTACCGCTTCCCTGATGCTCCTAAAAAAAAGTTTACGTTTTATATAGACAAAATTTAGCTTCTTTTAACTTTGTTGTTTTAAAATGAATGGTTTTTAGACAATGATTTTTGGTTTTAATATATATTCTGGGTAACACCTTTGAATTACATAACACGGCATCCGTGGAATGGAGTCACCAGAGTTGTTTCCCCTACTTCTGTGTCATGTAATCAGAACTGATCGAAGATAGCAGACACCAAGACACGTTCGGCAGACTAAGAGTTGTTTCCCCTTATCTTGTCTCCAGGGATCAGAATGGATGGTAGATACCAAGAAAAGTTCGGCAGACTAAGAGTTGTTTCCCCTTGTCCTGTGTTCAGTGATCAGAATCGATAGTAGATACCAAGAAAAGTTCTACAGATTGGGCAGTAATGAGCAACATCCATTAAAGACTTCACGCAGAGCGGAATTGGGATACAAGGCCAGCAACTGTATTTAGTCCAAAAAAAAACGAAAATTATACATTAAAAAAAAGAAGACAAACCAACACATAGTTTATACAGATATGTTATACATATACTATACATATAACATGCATACATACATACATACATACATACATATATAATTATGTGCTAACAAACAGACGGAATGTACAGAGTTGTAGAGTATTTGTTTGGCTTATTTGATGAACCACACATAATGGACTCATGTTTTATTCCCGTTCCAACCAGTGCACCACAACTGGTAGATTAAAGGTTATGGGGACGGGGTCTCTTTTTCGCAGAGGCCATGGTATGTACTGTCCTGTCTAGGAAAATACATATAATAATCCTTAGCAGCTTTATTCGTAGCATTGTATTTTGACATATTTTCTCCATGGGTTTGTATAAGCACCTTACCACACTACACCCTAAGTATAGACACGCGTTTTGCGTGGAATATGAAGATATGTTTAAAACAAATTACTTGGGATATATTTGTCCTATGACAGATATGTTTCAAAATGTACTTCCTATAATTATTAAAAAAATATATATATATATATTTTGAAGAAAAAAAACATGAACAGGCAGAGCGGAAGCAAGTAGACATGAGGGGGGCTGCTGAGATGGGGGGGGGGCTGATTGAGATTGAGGGCGCAAAGTTTCTAAGGGGTTTGGGGGTATGCTTCCCCGTAAAATTTTGAAAACTAGATGTCCTGAAAAGCAATTTTTACTGCATTTTACAAGTAACATTCATCTCTGCTTTAAGATTTATTACTACGCAGTGCCTGATACAGGTGCAGTACAGGTGCAGATCTAAGGTGGGTGCTGGAAAGGTGCACCCCTTTCACAAAAGACCCCCAACATTTCAAAATGCCCCCCAAATCAAGTGTTTATCCTATGATTACATGTATAATGGATTTATTTCCTTTCAGTGGCGAAGATGTGATGACACTGGTTGGCTAAGAAGTTTTGGAGGAAGATGGACTTCATGGCTTAGTAGTTTACTTTGACTTTGAAATACTGTAGCAGACATCGCCGTTTAAGGGCAGCTAGCACTCCCATTTCATTTCATGTCAACTTATTTTTGTGTTCATATCCAATTAAGGTTCAAGCACGCTGTCCTGGGCACACACGTCAACTATCTGGGCTGTCTGTCCAGGACAGTAGGTTAGTGAGAGAGAACAGAATATAGTGGTCTTACACCTACCCACTGAGTCATTAAAACTCGCTCTGGGTGGGATCCGGTACCGGGTTGCGAACCCTGTACCTATCAGCCTTATGTTCAATGGCTTAACCAGACACCACCGAGGCCGGTGAACTCCCCTGGTCCCCTGATACTAGTTCAACGAGAGTGATGTTTAGCTACCCTTAGTTTGTGAATTTATTGTTATATGGTATCAATATAGCAAAATCCATAATCTTAAGTTAGAAAGGATTTAACCACTAACATAGGCATACAGGCTCCCATTTTTGTAGAAGGGCAGGCTGGTTTTTGCCCGAATTAAACAAAATTGCCCCAATAGGGACAAAAAAAAATTGTTTTGTTTTTTCATATTAGCATCACTGCCAAACAGCTATATTAATATATAGGGTTGCAAACGAATCACTACGCATTTGTACATGAATTACAACTAATTATTTGGGTAGAATGATGGAAATACATGTTAAAAACGCCTCAGGTTAGGACATTTTGCTTGGATATCTCTATAATGTTTGTCCCAATTTGAGGATTTCCTCCAGCACTATAGGTCTCGTACACTTATTACCATACCCCTCAATTGTGTTTCCACGTTGAGGTCTTCTGTGGGTACCTTTCATGACGTTGTACCCCTTCTGGGCCCTCCCTGGAAAATGTCTGCAGCCACCCCTGATAAAGTTTGTGTTGTTTAACAACACCATTAGAGCACATTGATTTGTTAATTATCGACTATTGGATGTCAAAAATGTGGTGCCACACCTAATAAAGGATGGAATTTGATACTTCTTTCAGGAAGCAGGACGTAGCCCAGTGGTAGAGCACTCGCTTGATGCGCGGTCAGTTTGGGATCGATCCCGTCGGTTGGCCCATTGGGCCATGGCTGGCCGTGGTATGTGCTATCCTGTCTATGGTATGGTGTATATAAAAGATCCCTTGCTACTAATATAAAAATGTAGCGGGTGTCCTCTGTAACACTATATGTCAAAATTACCAAATGTTTGACATCCAATAGCCGATGATTAATAAATAAATGTGCTCTAGTGGTGTCGTTAAACAAAACAAACTTTAACTTTGATACTTATTTCAATACACACCCCAAGAGAAAGAGCGCCGCCATTGTCATCCACGTGTACTTGCTATAGTGGTATTCTGTAACAGTTGTTATGGTTTCCAGACACATGAAACAGTGAACCTCCATAGGATCCTCTGTAAACTCGGGCCTTACGGTAGAACTATACTTCAAAGAGAGTGAAGTGTCTGAAATACAAAAATTGGATACAAGTTTAAAGTTTTATTTTGTTTAACGTCACTACTTTTTTTTTTCTTCTTTTCTTTTTTTTGGGGGGGAGTGGCGGCAATTCTGATATATAATCTTAGAAAGGAAACCCGATACGTTTTTCATTAGGTCAGGTCAGGTCATAGGGTTTTACGTGCACAAGGGAAGGGGTGGGTGGAAGAGAGGACCGAGCTGCCAAGTGCAAGGGAGCACAAGCAGCCCCACCGAGGTCGGTAGCGGGTGCGGGCAATTTTGGTGCTATTGAGTTTTGAATATCCTGTAGGATTAAGTTAATTTCTTGAAGGAATTTTGGCGCATTAACGGTTCACCGAAAGATAAAAAGGAAACTACATATTATTTTGAACTTAGTATGCCGAGAGTAGGGGCAAGGGATATTTTATATGCATATACCTCGACCTTTGATATACCAGTCGTGGTGCACTGGCTGGAACGAGAAATAGCCCAATGGACCCACCGACAGGAATCGATCCTAGACCGACCGCGCATCAAGCGAGACCTTTTAGAAACTATATATAGACAGACAATTCTTTTGTAATAAAAATTTAACCGTTTATAGTTTCAAAATTTCATGAAAAAACATTCAACAAATATTACGTTTTGTAGATAAAAGTGTTGTACTTTCATCTTTTATACATTCAAGGTGGTTAAGCACCCGGATGCATAAAATTCATATTTCCAAAATACAACTAGCATCTTAAAATTCAAGTCTGTATTTCTTTCTTTCTTTAATACATTTATAATATACAAACACCAATTCAAACATTTTTATTGTATGCATAATATATGGAATCCCCACCCCTTCCCCCAACACCCCGTGCATTACAGACTTTTATTTATTTATTTTAAATCCAGTTCCTCACCGTGAAAACTCATACTCGCCAAATTGTGAAAATAATCAGAGGGAAAGAGATATTTGTTCAAATAAGGGCGCGATATTTCCCAGACCCCGCTCCCACCAAAAAGTCCGGTTTATTAGTTAATACTGATGGAGGATTTATAAATTTATGTGATTTTATAGCAAAATTTAATATAAAAACCAATTTTCTACAGTATGATTCTTTAATTAATGCAGTGAAATGTTTCATAGGGATATATGGAAAACAAAATGATGGAATAAATTAATCAATTACAAACGAAAAACCATTTTACCCCAACAAGCTAAAACAACTTCTTGACGACAAAACGGGATGTACAGAAATATATAAATTATTATACTCACTGTATCGGTACTCGGTTACAGCGATAGTGGACTGTTGACGAATTTTGTTACGGCGTGTTGCTTGTTTCTTGCGCCAGCTCCGGTAGATTTTTAGACAATATTGTTCATGCTTATACGGTAACTTTCATATTTAATTATTCAAACTCCTCATATATTAATTTTAACGTACCGTACATATGTGCATGTGTTTTATTTAGTAGCCTACATAGCGATGTATAGCGTAGTTTAAAGTATTATTTATTACAGTGTCATGCAATATTGCATGCAAAAAGAAAGTTCCGTAGAAAAATATCTCAGGACTACTTATGTTCATTGTAATTTTCATAAAAGCAATACATTTTAGCAATAAATATGTTAGCATTTATTGTCAAAACATTGCTTTAAATTATCAGAAAATGCATGTTTATCTTTTCTAAATCAATACAGAAATGATACGGAGTTTTGACGATTTCTATTTATAGGTTACGGCGTTTTTCCAACGGTGTTACGGCGTGTATACCAAATTCGTTTCATTATGCAATTGTCTTTCATTGATGAATCGGTTGTTATCATTAATAAAACTGATATATCAATGAACATTTCTTTGCCAGATGTCAAAGAAAACAATATCACCAATTCTGACAACTATACTGATATTAATGTTGACATTAACAGCAGTTTACTGTAAACATGTTATAACATCAACCCTAAAATGAAAGGTTAGATGAATATTAAAGAAAAAAAGTCAAGGCTAAGCATGAGACAAAAAAAACTCAGCTGTTACAAATGTTCGAGAAGATATTCCAGTAAATTTGATTTAAGGCAGCATGCTACTTTCTCGTACGGTGATGCCAAACTGCTATGTGAGGTGTGTTCCAAGGTCTACAAAACTCGACAGGGACTTTCTATACACAAAAAGCGTCACCATGCTAAGCCATACAAGTATTCGTGTACATATTGTGATAAGACATACTGTGATAAGTCACTTTATTTTGGCCATTTGAATAACCATATCAGAAACAAGCCTTACAACTGCCCAAAATGCTCAAAATCTTTTGTATATGTTTCAAGAATGCGAAAACATAAAGGACCATGTATCGATGATAACTCTGAAAAATATGCATGCAAAGAAGGCGGATCAAAACTCAAAACCTAACTGTCCCTGCAATATCACATAGTTGGTAAGCACGGTGATATGAAAAAAATGTGTGGATGTGGTAAAACATTCAAATGGCGTCCATCGTTTGCACGACACAGGACGATGTGTAAAACTAGCCAAATGCACCTTGTTTAAAACCTATGTGGTAAAGAAACTGCACGAGTACACCCGAAATTTCTGTTGTAGCTTTAACTTAATCATTTGACGTTTTAATTTGTATTTAAGAACACTTAATTTTCGACTGTGTAGTTCTGGTACGAACTTAACATTTGAAACATCCATTCTTCTTGATCCAGGTTATTGTTTACAGTTCAGTTGATTTTATTGGGTAATGCTAATTACTCATTTGCAAAATGCAGTTAAGTTTAATAATGAGTTCTGTTTTACAATACTCAAATAGCTTATTGTGAATTTCGTTACACCAGTATCATCATCACAGGCCATCTAACACATTACATTCACAAATATGGAATATTTAGTACGACGATTTTGTTTTCAATTCAGCCGAATCGTTGATTGAATTGTTCATTTGACTCTTTGTCATTATGATACTGTATTGGCTGTTCCTCCTCGGATATTAATAACTAAAAAAGTACATGATTATTTGACTATTTTAAAATGTTTTTCGATCAGATAAAACATAGTTGATATGGGCCAGGATCTTGCAGCTATTCATATGGTAAGTGTTCTGTGACATCTGGTAAAAGAATTTGTAATTGCTAAACAATATTCATTAAGCATTCGGTTTCCACTGTGACGAGAACATCATTATCTTGCATCACGGATACATCACCAGTTTCTAAATCTGCCACTGAACTTTCAAAACGTACATATTCACTTTCACTTTCCACAAACAGTTGTCTTTGAGAATGTTTAGTGGGAGTATTGATTCGTGACACTTTTGGAAGTTGACTTTTATTTACAGATGTTACTGATATTTTTAATTTATTGGTAGTGTCATCAAAATATACATCCTTAAAGGGACATTCCTGAGTTTGCTACATGGTAAGATGTTTCCGACTAATAAAATAGCTCTACGATTAAACTTACATATTAAATATATTTTCTTGTTTAGAATATCAATGTCTGTATATCCAATGTGTTTCTGGTCGTCTTAATATTTGTAAGAAGCCCAAACTGAATTTTCTCTTCAAATAATTTCGTACGTACGAAAAAATATATTTTAGGAAATAAAATGAAATACCTAGTACAAATATTAGAACGATCAGAAACACATTTAATATATAGCCACTAATATATTATGCAGAAAAATAATTACAATTACAAAAATGTAATTACAATCGTTAAAAGTCTCTGTTAGTCAATAACATCTTTAAAATTGCAGCAAACTCAGGAATGTCCCTTTAATATCGCATCCAAAATGTTTTCTACATACTGTACATCAAAAGTTCTTGTTCGATATTTAGATGTAAAAATGTCACTGGATGGTATCAAAACTGACACTTTCTCGTTTGGGTGAATCTCCAATATGTGTCTGACAGATGACGTAACATTTTCAATTTTGTTCGACAATATTTGCATCTTGATGTAGAATTCTGAAACAAATAAGACAAAAACCATGTCAAAAATCGTAAACACTCCGTAATTCGAATTTAAAAATCAACAACAGTAAACGTTCCGTAGCATTTTCAATAATTTTATTAATCTAATTTAGTCATAAATACTATATTTCTGTCATAATTGCGGCTTTTGCTGAGAGGTATGATATATGTATTCTACTTTAGTTATAACTCTTAAACCATAATAATCAGAAAACTTTATTAAATAATATTAATATGATTTATGCACATTTCCTGTAAATATACGTCCAAATATGTATAATGCTACAGAATATGTATTCATTTTGAAGAGTATGTCATGTGTTTGTTTCTATACTTCAATGTAAATATAGGTTTTACCTGTGTTTTTGTCGTCTGTTCCATAGCAACAGCCACAGCCAGTGCTCATTGTACCAAAATTAGTAAAATGTAAAACGTCCGTATCAAAAAAACAAAAACACTCTGTAACAAAAATCGTCAAAAGTCCACTCTCGCTGTAATCGAGTATCGATTCAGTGATACTACACAACAGCCATTCCTAAGTCTCAATTAAAATATAAAAATAAAGGTTTTTGTTATTCACCAGCAGAATGGAATATATTTTACAATATACTTCTTAAATGCGTTAGAGATACAAATTTACGTTGGTTTTAATATAAAATTCTACACAGATTTCTCGCTATTAAAACTTTTCTATATACAATACATTATATTAATTTAAATAAATGTACTTTTTGTTATCGTATGCGAGAGACAATTGAAAATTTATTTTATGATTTTTGTTATGTTAAAGAATTTTTGGAAAAATATTACAAACTGAATATTCAGTATTATAGATAAACATGTTGCTGAAGAAAACAAATACATATGCAATAAATTGGTTAATTATTAACATAAAATATTATATTTATTCCATGAAAAAAAAAAAATAATAATAATAATAATAAACTTCTCTGCCTTAAAAATTATAATTAAAAAAAAGTTTGAAACTGAAAAATGTATCTTATTTAAAAATGGTAATTGTGAAGATTTTAAGACAAAATGGGAGCAGTGGTATAATTTATTTCAAACATCATAAAAGCCTATTAAATCTATCAAATATTGAGATACAATTACTTCTAAAATACGTTCGTCGCAGTTTCTACTCTTCCGTTCCTTCACACACCTTTTAATAACACTTTTTTTTATCAATGTTAATTCCGTACATGACATCTTTTCCACTTTTCTTTTTCTTTCCGTCCCAGATTAATAATAATTTTTTTAACAAATCAAAAAAAAAAACAAAAAAAACACAAACAACAACAACATCATACATAAAGTGTGTTGATTATATCTGTTGTGTGTATATATTTTGTCATTTACATGTATGTATATAAAAATATGTATACCATATGTAATAATTATCAAATGTTTGACATTCAATGGCCGATAGTTAAGAAATCGATGTTCTAAAAAAAAAAAAAAATAATAATAATAATAATAATTAATAAATAAAAGGTCCAAAGTGTATAACTTATTTCAAAACACGGGGGCAGCATTTAACTTAGTCGGTTGAGTGCTCGCCCGAGGTGCTTGTGTCGCAGGATCGAACCACCTCAGTGGATCCATTAGGTTTGGTCTCGTCCCAACCACCACTGGTCAAAGGCCGTGGTATGTGCTTTCCTGTCTGTGGGAAGTGCCTATAAAAGATCCCTTTCTGCATTAGGGAAAAAATGTAGCAGGTTTCTTCTGATAACTACGAGTCAGAATTATCAAATGTTTGACATCCAATAACCGATTATTAATTAATCAATGTGCTCTAGTGGTGTCGTTAAACAAAACAAAATCAAACAAAACACAGTAAGATTCACTGATGAGGAGTGATTTTAGATCGATCGCACATCCTGCCCCGCACACCGGCCTAGCGCTTTACCACAGGGCTACGTCCTGCCCCGCACACCGGCCTAGCGCTTTACCACAGGGTTACGTCCTGCCCCGCACACCGGCTACGTCCTTACCCCGATTGACGTTACTACGTCATGCCCCTGAAAATAACTACGTCCTGCCCTGGAAAGGAATACCTCCGTCCCCGGAAATGGCTACGTCCTGCCTCGGAAATCAAGTTAAAAATTAATTGAAATGAAGAGCTAATTTTTCTATTAATGCCACATGACTACCGTGTTAGTAGCCCGAATCACAAAGCTCTTAAGCTCTTTTTCGCAACATGGCATCGTGCCCTGCAAGACGTTTTGCACTCTACTGCGAGATCGCAAAGTTGGGAGAGTTTACTGTCAGGGCCGTAGAAAGCGGGGGGAGGGGGAGAGAAAAAAATCTGCAACTTAAAGACAATTCTCTTCTTAACCGTTTAAGGAGTTTTAGACTATTAACTACTCAGTTGTCCCCCCCCCCCCCCCCCCCCCCCCAAAAAAAAAAAAACCAAACAAAACATCCTAGCTACGGCCCCGATTGCATTAGACCCCTGGGCCCCGTTTTACGAAGCGATCTTAACGCTAAGATCACCTTACGTGCATGACTGTCGTATGCAGTTACGGTATTCTTAGCGCTAAGATCGCTTCGTAATACGGGGCCCAGGAGCCTAATCCAATAAACTCTCGCAACTGCAATCTCCCAGTGCATTTGTGAAAAGACATGCAAAGACGGCGCAATATTGTCTAGGTGTGAAACGTTTTGACAGTTCTTGTTATTCATAAAGCTAATAATATGGATAATAAAGAAATTATCACTCGCGTGCGAGTCGTACTGATTTTACGGAATTCGTGCCAGGATTCTTGTATAACCTTCGCTGTCGCTCTGGCAATACATAAATGCTCACACTCGTTTCGTAAAATCAATACGACACACACACACACACACACACGCACACGCTCCCAACTTACGATCAAAGTCTAACGCGTATGGTGGTGGAGCTGGTTCATCTAAAATTGATAGAGGGATGTCATTGCTTATCATGTCGCCTTGCAGGGTCGGGACATTGGATATGTTAGTGTCTGCAATACATCACACACACACATGCACGTACGCACGCACACATACACACACACACACATACATATGCACACACATACGCATAACTTGCCATCGGATTCTAACGCGTATGGCGGTGGAGATTCATCTGGAACTGATAGAGGGACGTCATCGTTGATCATGTCGCCTTGTAGACCTGGTTCATCTGTAATTGATATAGGGAGATCGTCGGTGACCGTGTCGCTTTGCAGAGCTGGGACATCGGATTTGTTAGTGTCTGCCATACTTCCCCCGCAGGTGGTCTAGTTCTCGGATACCAAGCCAATGTCGGTGTCACCGGGCTTAAGGCCACAATGCAGTGATGACAATTTCAAGTCAGTTCTGAAAAATAGTTTTAGTTATAAATGTATACATTTGGATATCGCATTTAAGAACAAATTGAATCACTGCAGTCTGATCGGTGTTTTATTAACTGTTTCTAGACTTCGATAATCGGCATCATTGCCAAAGGTTATGTCGTTTTCTATTACCAAATTTGGAGTAAAACATTCACAATCTAAATGTAAATTTAAAAATTATAAATTATATAAAGACACATTTTAAAAACGCTTGACAAACACTCTTTCTCTCACCCTTAGTTAACATTTCCTAAAGCAAAATAGATAAATTAATTTGAATAAATACAGGTACATGTATAGTATTTATCTTTCAAATTCTAACTTAGCTTAACGATATTTTTTAAATGGAACTGAAATTTTTTTCTTTTCTTTTTTTGGTTTTCTTTTTTTGTTTTTTGTTTTGTTTGTTTTGGGTTGGGGTTTTTTGTAAAACGACAGTAAAATTTCCAGTCAAAAGTCTTGGGCGTCAAGTCTAGGATTTTTAGAAGGGGTTATCATCTATTCGTGCTTGCAGAGCCACGTACTTCACTCAGTTCACTGAGCGATGTGTATAATGTGTGTGTTGTGTGCGTGCGTACGTGCGTGCGTGCGTGTTTATACGTGTGTGTGTGTGTGTGTGCGTGTGTGTGTGTGTGAGAGAGAGAGAGAGAGAGAGAGAGAGAGAGAGAGAGAGAGAGAGAGAGAGAGAGAGAGATTCTAATGAAAAAAGCCAAAAATTAAAGGTCCATTTTGTTTTATTTGGCAGCTAAACCCCTTAACACCACCATACCACCAACACCACCCACCCCATCCACCCCACCCCACCCTGGAACCGCCACTGCTTGAGTGTGTTGGATAGGGACTTGTCACAAGCGGCATTCTGGGCGGGAATTGTTTAGTGCTTCATTCATTTTGTTTTATTCAAAGTTATTTTCGTGCTTATATCCATTTAAAGTTCAAGCACGCTGTTCTGGGCCGTCTGTTCAGCAAAGGGAGTTAGTGACTAGTTGCTAGTGGTTAGGGAGAGAGAAGTAAGTGTAGTGGCGTTACACCTATGCACCTACCCATAGAGTCGTTAAAACGGGTTCTGGATGGGAGCCGGTACTGGGGTGCGAACCCAGAATACTACCAGCCTTACAACCGATGGCTTAATCATTACACCACAGAGTGCAGGAATTTTAAAAGGGCGGGAGTCTAGACTGGCGACCGAAGTTTTTAGGGGATCATGTTCCCCCATAAAATTATAATATATTAAGAAAAAGCAAATTTGCTTGAGCAGGGAAGGGTTTAGACCCCTGAAACCCTCCCCCACCCCCACCCCCCTTCACACACTCCTGGTTCCCTCCGCAGACGAATAGTCTTTGCGTAGGGATTTATTAACTGTCCATGTGGTCGAATGTGCAATGCATGGCCAATGATAGTTTTGAATCATAGTTCCAGCATGGGCGTACATAGGGGGGGGGGGGGGGGGGGGGTCGATGGGTTCGAACCCCCCCCCCCCCCGAAATCGCTTTTTTTATAATTTAATATATCTGACATTGATATCTGACATTATTATATTTACTCAACATAGAAATATATGCCCAATATCTCTGCAATCTATTTTGGAACCCCCCCTCCCCTTTTCAAAATCCTCTATTTTGGAACCCCCCCCCCCCCCCCCTTTCAAAATCCTATGTACGCCCATGTCCAGGCTTGGCATTGTGTTTGTAGTTGTGTAACAATGCAACAGAAAACCTTAAAAACATGGCTTTCTCAGTTGCGATAAATACCAAAAATTATCTTATTTTTAGAAGTAATTACAGGATCAATCTCTTGATCAGAGATTAACTTTCAATTACTTTACTCGGCTGGCCTGGCATAGAGTCATAACTGCAGTTAGGTTTATTCGAATTATTTATTAAAAGAAAAGAAATCCGAACGGTCTGGAATAGTCAGCAGATGAATTACTTCCCTTTAAATGCGAAAGTTTTTAATGGCGGGGTTTATGAATGAGAAAAATAACAGTTACCAATTTTGTTTGCGTTGTTAATATTCCAACGGTCATTCTAAAAATTCCAACCGTTATATTTCAGCAACAGATATATTTTACCTACATAAAATCAATTAATCTTTTGTTAAAAAAAAATACTGTAAACAACCTTAACAACAAACATTTGCCCAAATGTTTTCAGACAAAACAAAAATCGGTAGACTGGTCACCATGCTTTATTTATCCTAGACAAAAATAATTAAAGGTGCGTGGTCCACGTACAATTATGTATTTGTTATAAGGGTTGTATGTCAGAATAATAGTTTTGTTCATTGAAATGTTGATCGACCTATTTCTTAAATGGTTGATTTTGTTACACTACAGCAAGAGAGAGAGAGATAGAGAGAGAGAGAGAGAGAGAGAGAGAGAGAGAGAGAGAGAGAGAGAGAGAGAGAGAGAGAGAGAGAGAGAGAGAGAGAGAGAGAGAGAGAAAGAGAGAGAGAGATATGAATATTTATAAATCGTAAAAATATATTTTGATCTTATTACTATAATTGCATTGTACTAAAGCACAAAGTTCCATGTCAAATGTTATGGAGTATAAACAGTTGTGATTCACTGGTAGTGACATGTGACATTGGTTTTTTTTTTTTCAATGCTTTTATCCAATGCCAATACAGGTGCCAAAAGGCGGGGCGCGCGCACATACACACACACACACACACACACACACCACACACACACATACACTTTCATTTGTTATAGTTTTCAACTTGTCATGCAGTATACACAAGAGTATAGGGTACCTCCCAAAAAGGATCGAGATTTTCAGCAAAAATTAGTTTAATAAAAACCTTCATAAAATCTCTTAAATGGTATTCATGTATATATATGCCCTTCCCCCCCCCCCCCCCCCTATTTTTTTCCAGGTAGATTACATATGAGGTGCCACATTGTTTTTATTGGTGTACTGCCTGGGTGTATCGATACGCTACTTATATTTGTTTTATTAGTAAACGTTAACATTATTGGAATTGATTTGGTACGTTGAATTGTTCAAAATCGACTGATGTTTTCCGAAAAGTTGCGACGTTTTTCTATATACCCGGAAGTAATATTTAAAGGGAAATAACTCTGTTGATAGTGGTCATGTGAGAATCAGTATTAAAATACTAATATTATTTATATTAAATCTATACATTAATTAGTAACAACAAGGTAAAAGAAACCCAGGTAGTCAGTTGGAATAGTTAGCTGTTCATTTTTCTTTGATATATATTTTATATTTGTATAATTTAAAAAAAAGTGTTTTACTTTCAGTCAGGAAACTGAAAGTACTTGGTTCTCGAGATGAGTGATTTGCATTACATGGGAAAGATCTGGAGTAAAGTTTGCATATATTGACACAAAGAAATTTTGAATAGCACACACTGAACAATGACTGAAGAAATATATTTATACTAGTATCCAAACACTGGGGTTGAATCAGCTTCTTGTCAAATATCCAGCGGGAGGTGTGCTGAAACAATGGTTTTAGATGGACGATAAAAAAAACCTATTCTCAGATAAAATACGGGTGCGCTTGGGGGCACAAGTGATCGCACACCTCAGATGTGAAGGACTGAGTCTATAGGAGAAGCCATGTGTTTAGGGAAGTGATGTCACATATCAGCATGCGCGCGCATCTGGTAGGCAGAAGTCTATCATAATGGCCATTAGTAACAAAGCGAACTAGCGTAGTGTGAATAGCAAAGAATGGCCAAAACGTGCTTAAATTATCGCTTGTAGCACAGGAACGCTATTCTACATAGCTCCTGTATGGATGAGATACATGTACTCTTTCCACCCATAAAATTTGACGATTGACCGAGTTCAAAACTATAGCAAACATACTTTTTTTTCTTTTTCTTTTCACCTGAATAAATATTTTTAGTCCATGTATTTTTAAAGCGTCTGGTCCATATTTCAAGTAAAGCATTACAAACGAGCGCGCGCACACACAAATAAAAATTATAAAATAAAACAAGTAGGCCTATATTTTTTATTATATTTATATATATATATATATATATATATATGAACATTTGTTACAAATGAACAACCAGTAGACAATATATAGACAGTAGTTATATATATATATAACACTTCAGACTTATCTACTGGTTCATTTGTAAGGCTTTTAATCAACAAATTTACTTGGTCCCTCACCTTTGCGGTTCCATCTTCAGAACATTTTGTAGCATTATTTTTTTTATATATATATACATAAAAATTGCCATTAATATTTTAATCGCCTAATCCCATGCAGGCCAGGACATAGTTTAATACGCAGTCGATCTAGGATTGATTCCTGTTGGTGGTCCTATAGGGCTATTTCTCATTCCAGCCAGTGCTCCACAACTGGTGTAACAAAGGCTACACTATTTATTATCCTGTCTGTGGGCTGATGCATATAAAAGATCCCTTATTGTTAATCGGAAAGAGTAATCCATTGTGTGACAGCAGCAGGTTTCCTCCCTAATATTATCTGTGTGATCCCTAAACATGTCCAACTCCATATATCCGTAATTAAAATGACTTGAGTGCATTGTTAAATAAAAGATTCCTTCCTTTCAAATCTAAAACAGTGTCAGTTACCTTTGCCAAGAGGCACAGTTTCAAAGGCTATCACTTTCAACCTGATTAATAACAAATTACTATAAATGGTAACAATACAATGTTTTAATTTAAGACACACATTAACACAATGCAAATATCATTTGATCATTGGTTTATAATGATAATAGAAAAAGAAAATAATAAATATGTGTTGTTTATTGTTTCTCGATATAATTTTATTGATTTTGTAAAGTCTGTTTTTATTAGAAAATAGAGATCCTGGTAAAAAAAAAATTAAATCCAAGTGTTATCAATGTCATCATCAAATACTGAATAGCCCCAATAATATTGCATATGGTAGTTTGGAAAGTCAGTGAAACAATTTCTGGTATCCTTATGCACAGAAACGTGAGATACTGTAGAAAAGAATCGCTGAATCTGATACCAGTGTTCTCCTTAGCATCCCTTAATTCACCCTAAAACTTAAATGCCCTTAATTCATTGTGAAAGGCCCATTTTTCATCCAAGAGTTGCCGGTTCTCTTTTTGTCCATAAACAGGGATCACTGATACCTAGAAAAAAATATGAAAATTGGTAAATTTCTATGATACGTAAGTATGAAAGTTTTATATTGTGTACATATTAGTACTAGTAACTATAGCATTTTTTGACTGTATCATGTAAGCCCAAGATGTTGGTCAAGGACATATATATTGAATATTATTGAAATATTTGAATAGACATAAATGTATTTGTGAAGACATATTGACATCTGTCACTGATGACAATAATACTTATAAATACAATCAGCTCCCCTTTTCTTTCTTTATTTGCTGCAAACAAATTCAGATAACTTAAATATAATAAATGCATGTAACATAATTTATGTTTTTAATAAAATATGGTGGCTATCACCAACTTGTGGATCAATATCCAGTTTTATTATTAGTATTATTATTAATTTATTTTTAATCCCAAACAAATGATTTAATACATCTGATATCCCACCCTGAAATGTTTATACCTTTTATTTTATTATTAAAAAATCAACTTACACATTACAAATACACCTGTGGATCACTTCTTCAATAAAAAAAAGTAAAACATTATAATTAACATATAATATAATTAATAAATGGAAATATTTCAGAACCATTTTCATATGAAACAATATATATATGCTTGATTGCACACACACACACACACACACACACACACACACACACACACACACACACACACAGCTCCCTGTTATTTAATTAAAAATATAAATACTCCAGCCACCTACATATTTTATGGCATAATACAATATAAAATATATTCAGATTTTTGTTTTACCCATTATAATGGATCTGTCAATACAAACAAAAAGTTACATAAAACGTTGTTTGTCGATTGACTGGGTAGGCCTACTGTTCACTGGGTATCTTTGTTTCCATGTCACAGTTTGGTGGGGTCTTTTATTATTTTTATTTTTTATTTTATTATCTTTTCAATTTTTCATTTCAATAAATACTGACGTGTATTAGTATTACGAATGAATAACATACAACAAACCTTGTATAAAATGACGATCTCCATTGTGGGATGGGCAAAGTTGATTGTTGTCAGCTTTAACTGTTCAACGTTTCGCTTCCACTGTATTTGATGAAACTAATTTCATAATCCTTACTACAGTGACTACAGTAACAACATCGTATGAAATTACCATGACAAAATACCATTCATCAAAACTAGTCTACACTGATTTAATTGACGGAAAAACATTCGATTGTTCATTACTACTATTACTAATGCCAGTATTGTCAACTGGTTTCTTGCCTACCAGCGCTCACGCAGTACCACGTGATCAAAACATGTGACGTCACTGTGGCTTCTCCTATAACGAAAACATGGAGTTTTGCCTACCACCGAAATATATATTGTTGAAAGGGAGTGCTGTCTGGTTTACTTCCTGTAGTGTGTATATTAGTTGTTAATATGTCAAATATTTGTTATAAATTGGCAAACTTGAAAATTGTCAATGTAATGGTTTTGAACATCAAACATAGGGTGGAAGTCTTTGCCTTCTCAGTGGTAGCCAAAATTTCCATGTGTTCATTGTATACATGTATCTCTGATGGCAGAGTGAATATAACCGTCCACATCTGTCTAGCTCTTGAACGGCAGAGTACTCGGACTACAGATGGAGCCAAGCTTTCTGCCAGAGAGTAAAATGGGTGTGGCACCATACCCAAATGTTTTTGCAGATTCTATTTTTTAAATTAACCTTTTGACAAATTTAATGACTCTTATCATTACTGTATGATCTTCTTAACCCTAACCCTAAACTTAGCCCATTTTCTTTTCTGGGGGAGGCTTCCCATACCCCCTGTCGACTGTGGTTGCATTCAATTTCATAGCGTCAAACCCAAAAATTTCTTTCTGGCAGAAACACTGACTGAGCATAACAGGGATGGATTGAAGTTTACTGACAAGTAGCCTTTCCTGTGACATACAAGGTCATTTGTTCTGATTCTGTTCTGATTTCTCTCTTTTTTTCTAGAAAAGACTTAAGATGTCTTCAAAGCAGTATGGCACCATGGGTAAAGAGTACCGAGATGATCCTGGAAATCTGGATTATAGTGACGAGCCAGAAAGTCGATCACGTATGTTTAGACATCCGCTGGTGTCATGAATTAATTTATATAGAGTGTGTAGTTATTAGTCTTATTATCTCGTTCCAGCCAGTGCTCCACAACTAGTGTAACAAAGGCTGTGGTATGTACTATCCTGTCTGTGAGATGGTACATATAAAAGATTTCCCCCTTGCTGCTAATTGAAAAAAAGTAGTCCATAGAGTCGTGACAGCAGGTTTCCTCTCTCAGTATCTGTGTGGTCCTTAACCATACATCCGACGCCATATAACCGTAAATAAAATGTGTTGAGTGTGTCATTAAATAAAACATTTCCTTTTCCTTTAGTCTTATTACATTGTGACGTCATGTTAATTATATACACTGTTGACATCACTATTGAATGTATGTTAATTATATACACTGTTGACATCACTATTGAATGTATGTTAATTAAGGTTACGAATTACAAATACACAGCGAAGTACTAAGCATGTTTCATGGTTCCTCTGACCATCCCTCGACAACCAGAACATATTTTGTGCATCTCCATGTTACTCCTGCAGTTCTGTGTGACCATCTGCCTTCGATTGTAAATTAAAATTTTTAGTACGGAAGAACGTGAGCAGACACTCAGTGTAGACTGCAATTTATTTTTCAGAGTCCTACCTAGTCTAAGATCAGCGTGTGAGAATTGACAGTTTTCATAACCCAAATAAGGGTTACTCCATTCTTTTTTCAGGAAACCTATTTCATTTTGCATAACCCGTTAAAAATATAAACTAATGTAGATTTGGTGAAACATGTAAAAACAAAATGTTATTGGACTGCATGGATGCAGCATTATATTGTAATATATTGAACACCAAAACACACAAATCAGGGTTATTGTTAGTTTGTAATTATAATGCATTATGGGTTTACTCAATTACAATTGCTGAATTTTGTGATAAACTGTACATCAACTATTCTCCTGAATCTCGATGTGTTAATTTCTTCTTTAAAAAATAAATCTAATGTTACAGTTTAAAGTTATTATATATGTACAAATGCACACACACAAACACATACGTACATGCACACACACACACACACACACACAAACATGTACATGCGCACACACACATACACAGATAAAAATATTTACAAGAGTAGAAATACTTCATATACATGTACTAATACTGGACAATGATGCATGTAAACCTTATTAAATAGGTTTTTAAAACTCTCTGTTTTTTTGAAGATATTACATATCCAAAGGAATTTTTTTTAATGAATTAATCTATTCTAAATGATTAAATAATAAAAGTATCCAAGAGATTGTAGCTTTTATTAAACCTATTATGTGTAGCTTGTCGTGTTTATCAGAGGGATCAATTTCTTTATTTATGTTTATTTGTAGGTTTTTCTGCTGCTGAATTGTTCGAGCAAATCGGGAGTAATATTTCCCAGATCAATAATGGCGGTGAGTACTGAAGTAATCCATCGTTGATTTATTTAAAGATTGTCTGTTATATTTCTTTTAGACTGGCGTAGCATGGGTTGCCAGCGCCCGGGTCAAGGCAAGTATTGCGTCCTCTAACCTGTGGACCGTTAGCACTCCATGAGTCCCTTCTACCAGTCCAGAATTTTGGCCCCACCACTGCTTTTTGGTTCGTCAGGGTACAATTAAAAAAAGCAATAACATGTTCAAACTTTGACTAGTCATAAAAGCTGTGCATTGAGCTGTGGCTTAAAATGGGCTGCGGTGTCATTTCATCAACATTCCTTTCTTTTTCTGAATGGCTGCATGGGTATCTTATCTCTTTAGACCAGTTGTTATAGCTACCATTTGTCTGACAGCTAATAATTGCTGATTAAGCCATTTTTTGAGAAGTTGTATAAGACACATTCCTCTCCTTGGTATAAACAAGGTGTTTATATACTGTGGTGAAATTTCCAACAGAACGACTAATTACATGTAAACATGTAGTGGGTGGGATCTAGCTTAGTCGGTAGAGTGCTTGTGTGAAGTGCTTCAGTAATTAAAGGATCAAACCCCGTCCAAGGACTCATTCTTTGAGTGAGGATTTCTTGTTCAGCCAGTTACCTAATGACTTGTATATCAGAGGTCATAGTATTTGCTGTCCTGTCTGTGGGAAAGTGCATATAAAAGATCCCTTGCTGCTAATGGGAAAGTGTACCTGGTTTCCTCTAAGACTACATGTATGTCCAATAGCCAATGATTAATGTGCGAATGTGCTCTTGTGATGTCAAATAAAACAAACTTGAAGTACATATATTTTTATTAAAATATACTTGTTTTATTATGTATTGTTCAGCCAATACTGTCGATCGGGCCATGAAAATTATCGGAACTGAAAAGGACAGTGAACAACTTCGAGACAAAATGTAAGTGAGATGTAAATGTTTTTACTAATTATGACGTTTGTCAATAATCAGCCAAATTACTTAGCACAAAATAGTTCTGCTTTTCACATGATTTACATTTAGCAACTTGTTTGTTTTGATAAGTCAAATTGTATTTTAAAAAATTCAGTTTATATTATTTTCCTTTGAGATAGTTATAATGACAGCTTATTGGATATTCTTGTTTGAAACTTGTGGCTGTGCATGTATGTACCTCATCTGATTATTTGCTTCTTGACAGTCATGACACATCTTTGAGCACCAACAGACGAGTTAAGACAACTTCAAAACTCATAAAATCAGCAGTAACGAAGTCAATGGATCGGGTAAAACAAGCATAATAACGTCAAATTCTTCAGTTTATCCATCCATCTAGTCAGCCAGACGACCATACTTTCTCTCTTCTTTCCTCCCTCCCATCCATCCATCCATCCATCCAGTCACCAATATATCCATCCATCCAGTCACCAACATATTCATCCATCATTCAGTCCATCCTAATATTATCCAGATGTGTGTGCAGTTTGGATATATACCACATTGGACTGATCATTTTATAAATGAATTTCAAGTAATAACATAAACAGTAATAATTAGATAAAACGGTATTCTTATATTGTATGTAAGATGTTATAACATTCAGTATCATAAATATTTTTCTTTGTTTTTAGACTGAGAATGATGTAAAGATTTTGCATTTAGATCCATTTCTCACGTACTATAATTCTTAGACCAATTGAACTTTTAAAGGTGCATCAAAGAATGTCGGTAGAGTCAAAGAGTGTTTTATAGCATCATATTAATCCTGAATGTTGCATCACGGATTATTTTTTGATTTACCAAGTCAGTTTATGGTGTGTGAGATATTTAATTTATTGATGCTGCTTTTCTTTTTCTTTTTTTTACAGCATCAAAAATTACAACTTGACAGACTAAAGAATGATTTTCATGAAGCCGTTCAACGATTTCAAATCTTACAGAAGGTATGTATTAGGGAAGTAGTTCATTTCAAATCTTACAGAAGGTATGTATTAGGGAAGTAGTTCATTTCAAATCTTACAGAAGGTGTGTATTAGGGAAGTAGTTCATTTCAAATCTTACAGAAGGTATGTATTAGGGAAGTAGTTCATTTCAAATCTTACAGAAGGTATGTATTAGGGAAGTAGTTCATTTCAAATCTTACAGAAGGTATGTATTAGGGAAGTAGTTCATTTCAAATCTTACAGAAGGTATGTATTAGGGAAGTAGTTCATTTCAAATCTTACAGAACGTATGTATTAGGGAAGTAGTTCATTTCAAATCTTACAGAAGGTATGTATTAGGGAAGTAGTTCATTTCAAATCTTACAGAAGGTATGTATTATTGAAGTAGTTCATTTCAAATCTTACAGAAGGTATGTATTAGGGAAGTAGTTCATTTCAAATCTTACAGAAGGTATGTATTATTGAAGTAGTTCATTTCAAATCTTACAGAAGGTATGTATTATTGAAGTAGTTCATTTCAAATCTTACAGAAGGTATGTATTAGGGAAGTAGTTAATTTCAAATCTTACAGAAAGTATGTATTAGGGAAGTAGTTCATTTCAAATCTTACAGAAGGTATGTATTAGGGAAGTAGTTCATTTCAAATCTTACAGAAGGTATGTATTATCTTACAGAAGTAGTTCATTTCAAATCTTACAGAAGGTATGTATTAGGGAAGTAGTTCATTTCAAATCTTACAGAAGGTATGTATTAGGGAAGTAGTTCATTTCAAATCTTACAGAAGGTATGTATTAGGGAAGTAGTTCATTTCAAATCTTACAGAAGGTATGTATTAGGGAAGTAGTTCATTTCAAAGTATGTTAGGGAAGTAGTTCATTTCAAATCTTACAGAAGGTATGTATTAGGGAAGTAGTTCATTTCAAATCTTACAGAAAGTATGTATTAGGGAAGTAGTTCATTTCAAATCTTACAGAAGGTATGTATTAGGGAAGTAGTTCATTTCAAATCTTACAGAACGTATGTATTAGGGAAGTAGTTCATTTCAAATCTTACAGAAGGTATCTTGTATGTATTAGGGAAGTAGTTCATTTCAAATCTTACAGAAGGTATGTATTATTGAAGTAGTTCATTTCAAATCTTACAGAAGGTATGTATTATTGAAGTAGTTTATCTTACAGAAGTAGTTAATTTCAAATCTTACAGAAGGTATGTATTATTGAAGTAGTTCATTTCAAATCTTACAGAAGGTATGTATTAGGGAAGTAGTTAATTTCAAATCTTACAGAAAGTATGTATTAGGGAAGTAGTTCATTTCAAATCTTACAGAAGGTATGTATTAGGGAAGTAGTTCATTTCAAATCTTACAGAAGGTATGTATTATTGAAGTAGTTCATTTCAAATCTTACAGAAGGTATGTATTAGGGAAGTAGTTCATTTCAAATCTTACAGAAGGTATGTATTATTGAAGTAGTTCATTTCAAATCTTACAGAAGGTATGTATTATTTCAAATCTTACAGAAGTAGTTCATTTCAAATCTTACAGAAGGTATGTATTAGGGAAGTAGTTCATTTCAAATCTTACAGAAGGTATGTATTATTGAAGTAGTTCATTTCAAATCTTACAGAAGGTATGTATTATTGAAGTAGTTCATTTCAAATCTTACAGAAGGTATGTATTATTGAAGTAGTTCATTTCAAATCTTACAGAAGTATGTTAATTTCAAATCTTATTAGTAGTTAATTTCAAATCTTACAGAAAGTATGTATTAGGGAAGTAGTTCATTTCAAATCTTACAGAAGGTATGTATTAGGGAAGTAGTTCATTTCAAATCTTACAGAAGGTATGTATTAGGGAAGTAGTTCATTTCAAATCTTACAGAAAGTATGTATTAGGGAAGTAGTTCATTTCAAATCTTACAGAAGGTATGTATTAGGGAAGTAGTTCATTTCAAATCTTACAGAAGGTATGTATTAGGGAAGTAGTTCATTTCAAATCTTACAGAAGGTATGTATTAGGGAAGTAGTTCATTTTAAATTGTGGCTAGTAAAGTTTTAATATCACTGATCCCATGACTAGTGGATTTTTATAGAAATTCTAGAAGCTCTGATGTACTGTCCCATCAGTAGGAAAGTGCATAAGATCCATTGTTGCTTTTTAGAAGAATAGCCTGCAGTGGGTTTCTCTCTGTCTCTGTCTCTCTCTCTTTATGTCTCTCTTTGTCTTTCTCTCTCTCTATCTCTTTGTCTTTCCTGAGATATCATTAAACAACTATTTCTTTCCTTTTTTTCAATAGAATAATGTCAAAAAATAAATTAAGTTTATTTTATACCTTTGTATTTGGCAAAACTAAAATTTGGTCTCTGGTCGGACCAATGTTCCAGAATTGATGCAGTGATTGCACAGAAAAGATGGATATATTTGATACCGAAATAAGGGGCCTATTTTAATCAAAATCAGAATTCACGTCCTAGTTCATGTTTGATGACATTTTGACTAAATGCGGTTTTACGTCATAGCAAGAAAGACCGGCAAAAATCGACACAATACCACAAGATTTTTTTGTTGATGTTGACGCGCAACTTTCCCACAGACATGTTATCGGATCGATTCTTAGTAGCTCCATTTGCAGTTTGGGCTATTTTCCATTCCAGCCAGTGGTCCACAACTGGTTCATCAAAGGCTGTGGTATGTGCTGTCCTGTCTGGGAAAGTGCATATAAAAGACCTCTTGCTGCTTATCGGAAAGAGTAGCCTATGTGGTGGCAGCGGGTTTCCTCTAAAGAAATATGTCAGAATTACCATATGTTTGACGTCCAATAGCCGATAATAACATAAAAAATCAATGTGCTCTAGAGGCGTCGTTAAATAAAACAAACTTTTTTTCCCACAGACAGGAAAGCACATACCATGTTGGTGGTTTACTAGGTTCTAAACACTTTATTTTTCCATTCACAAGCATATGTTTTTGAAATGTCATCTCTTGGAGTTAATTGTATTAAACTGCCCCACAACAGTTTTTTTCAAAGGCTGTGGTATGTGCTGTCCTATCTTCTGGGAAAGTGCATATAAAAAGATCACTTATTGCTAATGGACAAATGTAATGGGTTTTCTCTAAGATGGCCAAATGTTTGACATCCAATAGCCAATGATTAATAAATCAATGTGCTCTAGTGGTTTCGTTAAACAAAACACACTTTAACATTTCATTAGAAGTGATGACATTGGGCACCTGCTCATCTTGTAAGATGTCATGATTCTAACAGATTAACCAGACCTTTGTTTTTACGGTGCACGAGTATAACACATATAATTTGAATCTGACGAGTGTGGAAAATAATGCACGTTTCATTTTTTTTTAAACAGCGCGCATAAAATAATTTTGTATATTGATTGCCACTATTTACAAAATCAGCAGTTTTCATACATTATGTAGCTGATAGAAAGACAAATTTAATGATACAAGAAAAAATGTCACTATATTTAATAATTACTTCATAAATTGATAATACTTGATTTTCACTCACGTTAGCATTTTGATCAGTGTGATTTGATCTGAGCTGTGCAATTTTTCACACACCTTGGTTTTTCTAAAACTAAGGTCTGTTTAACTTTGAAGTAGTTGAAGTTTTGAATTTTATATTTCAGAAAGCCGCAGAAAAGGTGAAAACATCCGCCATGTTGTTGTCTCAACACACAGCAGTCAAGAAACAACCCCTGGTCGACATGACTGGTTGGAATGTAAGTAATTCAATTAAAACTAAATATTCGATGTAGTCAGAGTGATTCCTAAAAATGTCTTCAACTTTCAAGATATCATCTTAAATCCTCCAAGTTGTCTATTTTGTAAGCTTGATCTCTTTTAGACAGGGCTAGTGAATTTTCAAAACAATTGGCGAATTTTATTTTCATTTGGCAAATAAATTTCATGTAATACTTGTTAATTTACAAAATAACCGGGTTTTTTAAATTATTGAAGTTGGCGAAATTTTCTGTTCACTCGGAGCTAGCCCTGTTTAGACAATGGGTGGGACGTATCCCAGTTGTAGAGCACTCACTTGATGTACGGTCTGTTTATTGATCCTGTTGTGGGCAAAATGATTTGCAGTGTTATTTTTTTAGTTTGGTGTCAGACATGCTGCACATCAAGTGTCCAAAAATCAGTATAGAATATTCTTGGAATACATAGATTTTTGTAATACATGAACAACATTCCAGTCATCCTCTACTTTACAACTTTTAATTTTAAAATATAAATGTTTACAATGTAACTGATTGGTGGAACTTTTAATTTTAAAATATAACTGTTTACGACATAACCGATTGGTGGAACTTTTAATTTAAAAATATAATCGATTTGTGGTTTGTTTTAATTTTGAAGTTGTATAACTAACAAATGAACAGAATAATGGTTCGCATGAAATATTACGTTACCTTCTTCTGCACAGTACACTAAGTTAACAGGTAATGTTATCTGTGTGATTTGATTGTAAACAAACGTAGTGTGGTTCTTCTTTTGTAGGATGAGGATAACTATTCTGACAAGACTGAGCTAGTCGAGGAAGAAAACCGCAGAGCAAACCTTCAGGCTCAGGATCAGGTCATTGAAAACGATCTTTCACTGATTCACGAACGCGAGGAAAGAATACGTCAGCTTGAGGTAACCGCGATACTTTCTAAATATTATACAATGGCTCTGCTTGATACTAACTCGGTTCGTAATGGCAATATACTCTGTGAGCATACAACATTCTTCACTATGAATAAATATATATTTCTTTTCAACATTACCTGTCCTCAACAAGTGCACCTACCCCCCACGCAAGGTCGGGCCAGACCACTTGCATGGAGGGAGGTGCACTTGTTGAGGACAGGTAATGTATCTATAAAACAGAAAACACTCCAAGTTTTCTCCAGAGGTTATTACCAGTGTTTTTCGGTATCATCAAAACTTTAATTCCAGTCCGCCATTACTAGATATTCAAATGACATAACAATATGTGACACAGTGTCTTTTTGAATGGAAATGTCAAATTTGAATGACGTAATTTTTGATGTCCTTACATAAAAATAAACTAGTGCTAAATATATATTTCTGAACGCTGGACAGCTTTCAATGTAAAGTTGCTATTTAAATGTTTTTGAATGATGACTATGAATTCATATGTCAATTATGTGAGAGAGTCACTGTAGTACATTTGCTTAAATGTCAATAAATGTAGTGCCATGACCCTGGTCAATTTACATCTAATTTGCAAATTATAAAATTCTGAAAGTATGTGATCTGAAAAATATCACATAATTTTGATATGCTAGCTAATATATGATAATACTGGTTTATTTTTAGCTTGAACGATATTTGTTTTACATATTACAGATAAAAATAGAATTTTTTTGTTGTTGGAAAAATCACTTAAAATGGAAGCTAGTACAGCGAAACTCCTCTAAACCAGACAACCTTGGGACCAAGTAAAATGTCCGGTTTTAAGAGATATCCAGTTTAGAGAGGTTATTTTCTGTAGCGATTTTTTAAAAAGGACCGCGAAGAATTCCGGTTTTGGAGGAATTCCGGTTTACAGAGGGTCCGGTTTTGAGAGGTTTTACTATGTTGTTAGAGATAAATAAGGTGTATCACCAAGATTATCTTCCTAAATGGATAGAGTATGATAATAAATTAAAATAAATACATTTATGAATTAATTGAAATTGTAATGGTAGCCTTTTCAATTCAATGGTGTATTGGTGATGTATTCTACTTTCACTTTCCTTATTTCAGTCGGATATTCTGGACGTTAATGAAATATTCCGAGACCTAGGAGCCATGATATCAGAACAAGGGGAGGTAATTGGTAAGTTAAAGTTTGTTTTGTTTAATGACATCACTAGAGTACATTGATTAATTAATCATCGGCTATTGGATGTCAAGCATTTGGTAACTGACATAGAGTCTTAGAGAGGAAACCTGCTACATTTTTCCATTAGTAGCAAGGCATCTTTTATAGGCACTTTCCCACAGACAAGAAAGCACATACCACAGCCTTAGACCAGTTGTGGTGCACTGGTTGGAACAAGAAAAAAAAACCCAGTTGAATGAATCCACCGAGGTGGTTCGATCCTGTGACACAAGCACCTCAGGCGAGCTAAATCTCGTGGGGGTTTTAAACTCAGAGCTGGTAGTGGGACGATGACACTATTTTTACCCAGTGCTTGCATTTGTTGCCTGGTGGGGGGCGGGACATAGCTCAGTGGCACAGCACTCGCTTGATGTTTGGGATCGATCCCCATCGGTGGGTCCATTGGGTTATTTCTCATTCCAGTCAGTGCACCATGACTGGTATATCAAAGGCTGTGGTATGTGCTATCCTGTCTGTGGGATGGTGCATATAACGGACCCCTTGCTACTAATGGAAAAATGTAGCAGGTTTCCTCTCGTTGACTATATCAAAATTACAAATGTTTGACATCCAGTAGCCGATGATTAATAAATCAATGTGCTCTAGTGGTGTCGTTAAATAAAACCTTTTTTCATTTTTTTTGCCTAGTGGTAAAGCACTCTCTTGATGTGCAATCGGTCTGGAATTGATCCCCGTTGGTGGGCCTATTGGGTTATTCCAGCCAGTGCATCACAACTGGTATATCAAAGGCTGTGGTATGTGGGATAATGCATATAAGAGATCCTGTGCTACTAATGGACAGATGTAGCAGGTTTCCTCTCTAAGACTATATATCAAAATTACCAAATGTTTGACATCCAATAGCCAATGTTTAATAAATCAGTGTGCTGTAGTGTCGTTAAAACAAAACAAAACTTGTTGCCACTGAATTAGGGACAGGACGTAACCCATTTGTGTAGTGCTTGCCTGGTGTGTTGTTGATCTAGGATCGATCCTCATTGGACTATTTCTTCTCCAAGCTAGTGTTCCACAGTTGGTTTAACAAATGCCATGGTATGTACTATCTTGTGTTGATAAAAGATCTCTTGCTGCTAATTGAAAAGAGTAGCCCATGGCGTGGCAGTAGTGGGTTTCCTCTCTCTCGTTATCTGTGTGGTCCTTAACCATTTGTCCATATAACCATAAATAAAGATGTGTTCATTGCATCATTAAATAAAAACAGTTCTTGCTGCCGCCTTCTACTGAATGTAGAGAAACATGTTTGTTGCAGATACAATTGAAGCCAATGTAGAAAAGACGCACGGCAATGTGGAATCAGGAAACCAACAACTTCTCCAGGCTGCCAAATACCAGGTACACTTTGATCCTGTCTTTCCACGTTTGTCTTCATCTTTGTTTTTCAGTGGGCTGGGATGTAGCTCTGTGGTAGAATGCTCATTTTAGGTATCATGGGTTGCAGGATCGATTCCACTACGTGGATCGGTCATATTTATGTTCAGTGCCAATCATTTCCCTATGAGGTTGGGGCGTAGCCTGGTGGTAAAGCGATCGATTGATGTGCGATAGGTCTAGGATCGATTCCACTACATGGATCGGTCATATTTATGTTCAGTGCCAATCATTTCCCTATGAGGTTGGGGCGTAGCCCGGTGGTAAAGCGATCGCTTGATGTGCGATAGGTCTAGGATCGATTCCCATCATGGGCCCATTGGGCTATTTCTCGTTCCAGGCAGTGCACCACGACTGGTATATCAAAGGCTGTGGTATGTGCTATCCTGTCTGTGGGATGGTGCATATAAAAGATCCCTTGGTCCTAATGGAAAAATGTAGCGGGTTTCCTCTAAATGACTACAAGTCGGAATTACCAAATGTTTGACATTTAATAGCCGATGATTAATTAATCAATGTGCTCTAGTGATATCATTAAACTAAACAAACTTTAACATATCAAAGACCTGTTGCTACTATTCAATATTTTGGGGAGCCCCATTGGCTTTTCCCCCATCCCAGCCAGTGCCCCACGATTGATATGTGGTATGTAATGTCCTGTGGGAAAGTGCATATAAAATATCCCTTGTTTCTTCTGAGGCTGTATGTCAGAATTATCAAATGTTTGACATACAATAGCTGATGATTAATAAATCGGTGTGCTCTAGTGGTGTCGTCATACAAAGGAAACTTTCACTCAATGGAAGAACACATTTCTGAGATGCTGGATCAGTACATTTACTAGGGTGTAGGTCAGTGGTAGAGCAGTAACCTCATGTAATAGATCAGTGGACTTGTATTTCTTCAAAAAAGTCCTAGAGAAAAAAATAGTCATTCTCTAGACCAAGTATTACCATAAAAATATTTTAGGCCCCCAATGGCCACTGGTTTCAAAATATGCTGGGACATAATAAGGATTGTTAATTCTTCAGAGTAAATATTATATTACGGGGATTGTGTTATTTGATATACATGTAGGTATTCATTTTCCAACTGTGACTTTGACGATGATGTCAATTTTACATTTAGCTCTAAGTTTCAGTTTTCACGTTTAGGTCCATTTCTTACAAATTGTAAGTCCTAGACCAATTAAACTTGGTTTATAGTGGCATCTATGAATGTTTTTAATGCTTCCTTAAAAAACATTTAAAATATATTAAATTAAACTTTTTGTTTTGTTAATTTGTAAAGGTTTTTTTATTACTGTTTTGTTTAAAATTATATTAATCTTGAATATTACACCACAGATTATTTCTTTATTTACTACTCTATTTATGGTAGGTGAAATATTTAATTCCATGGTATTCTTGTTTATTTTTTATCTTTGTCTAGTGTTTACTAATGTATGTGGGGTGGCTTTCATTTCAGAAATCATCGAGGAAGAAGATGTGCTGTTTATTAGTCACATTTGTAATTATTGCTGTAATTGTCACAATCATTCTTGTTGTTACTTTGAGATAAACAGTTGAATAATCATTCCATGCATAATGACATTTGTAAAACAAAAAATAATAGTAATAATATTATAAACAGACAATACAGCCTCAGGTATGGAATACATAACAGTAATACTGAGTCGTTCTTTTGAACTCCAATTCAAATAGGAGCAGTTCTTAAGAAGGCACCTTATACATGTAGATGTATGTGTCATTCACCATGTTAAACATTATTCGGTAACTAAATAAAAAACAAAAATCTAGTGGATGAATCATCCCAAGAATGATTTTTGTTTGTGAACGAATCGTCCCAAGACATCAGTCGAAATTTACCACTCGGGAAAGTTTAGAATCGTGTATGGTGACCTTATACTGCGCTTTCCTAAAACAAATATGATGGCAATGTAGCTACCCAGCCCTCATTAGCTGAAGATATATACACAGCCATATATAACTACTTCTGTGTTAAGTAACAAAGATGGCAGCGTCTATTGAGGTTGTACTTGTGGACTACACAACGTTTAGCACAATGTAGTTGACAAAAAGACCGCAGTGTAGTGCGGCATTGGGCAAGAACAAAGAAGGTTGTCAGCCGTGCAGATCAAAAGTGAAGCCACCAAAATGATTGGAAACTTTTACAAATGCCTTGCCTATTATATTATGTATTTATGTAGGTCTTAAATACATTTAATGATTTATGTAGTGCTTGAAGGTGCTTTGTTAGTAAAAAATGATAAAATATTATTATAAAGACTCGTAAAAAAATAGCTAATCATCATGTTAGCTTTGTGATAAATTTATTATGAAATACATTTGTTTGCAAAATCCATTTTCAATTCATATTTGTGATGTAACAAATGACAGCTTAAACCACTATATTTTATTCCTTTTTTTTTTTTTTCATCTTTTAATCTTCTTTTTTTTGGGAGGGGGGGGGGGGTGTTACTGTTACAATTGTAATTTGCCAGTAATAATACATGTATTAGGATTTGCATATCAGACGTTTGTGTCGTTTCACATTTTTGCTAACATTGAATAAATAAACTAAACAAACTTAGACTGAAATGTAAATAATTAGTTTTGAGAACTTAAAATAACTAAGTTTGTTATTAAAGCTATAATGATCACCTATTCAATGTAGTACAATATTTCAGCTTTTAGGGCTTCAAAAAATTATGGTACAAGTGTTAAATGTTTTCACATTTAATTTTTGTTTAGATATTAATTTTTGCACCTCAGATCAGACATATGGGCTGGATATTGTGTATTGGAGAGTCTAGACTGTGACAAGCAAAGGTTTTATTGGGATCTGCTTGGAGCAGTGGGGGGTTTCGACCACCAAACCTCCTACACACACACATGCATCTGCTGCTGTATTTTTGTCTTTCTAATTGAAGTGTTTTTTAATTACTTCAATTTATGCTCACAGTATTGTTACTGAAAAATTGTAATAGCACACACTAATTTATAACTGCTGAATGCTTTGCATGTAATTATTGGAACACTGAGTTTTGCTTTACATTTTTTTTCTAATACTAGTACATGTATATACTGAACAGCAAAACAAATGTGAATATAATTTTCGGTTGTAAAGTTTAAAAAAAAAAAAAGTATTTTTAGATGGGATTTTCACGTACATGTTTCAAGATGCAGGAAATTACAATTGATATTTTGTTATTCATTTCACAGAATAGCACGTGTAATCAAGTAAACTTGTTCTAATTACAAACTGCTCATTAGCCTGATTTGTGCATTTCTTCTGGTGTTCACTTTATTATGAATGTGTATGAAATACAAGTAAATTAATTCAGGCCTAAATTAAAATCAAATACCGGTATTATTACATGTATTATTATTATTATTATTATTATTATTTTATTATTATCCTACTACACATTTTCTCATTTCTTCATCTGGCAGCTTCTGCCTTTTAATTTGTTGTCAGTGTAATTTCGGAACCAAGAGATTATGTACCATGTGTTTTTATGAAAATGTACTACCAATGTATTCCTTTTTGGGACCATTTTAAGAGAACTCATCAAACACATCGTCCAACACAATTCATTTCAGACATAGAATAATATATCTTCAGACATTTGACATGTTTTTCATACATTATAATTTAACCTGACCTCCCACTTAATGCATTTCCTCCATACTCTTTTAAAAAAAAAAATATCACATGAAGTCACATGACTGGAACTACAGGGAGCATACAGTGAAGAATTTTAGGCCATCCCATTGGCTGTTGGGATGTTCGGACCATACCACTCATGTGTGGGGGGGGAGGTGCATTTGTGAGGACAGGTAATGTATCTATAAAAGAGAAAACACTCCAAGTTTTCTTCAATTTGTGATGTATGCTTTTAGAAGACGGGGGAAAAGGTAGCAAAAAGCATGCTTTTTTATGCTTCTAGACATTTTAATTATGAAATTGTAAGATGCTGGTACATCCAAGACCATCCTGCTGTACGGTGAGATTTGCATAAATAATTATTCTCTTTTTTCCCCCCCACTACACTTGTTCACATTAATTTTACACTTCATTGAATAGATATTTTTTTTAATGAGTGACAACCATAAATCTAATCATACTGTAACCCTTACTTAACAGTTAACATATTGAGACTATAATACGAAAAAATATTTATAGTTTTAATATATGTTACTTTTAACCATCCACAATTGTGAGAACGAGAGAAGTGATTGGGAGTGTGAAGACACCAATAATATGGAAAGTATAGTAAGTGTATATTGTATTTTACTAAACATAATGTAAATATTTCATTGTTGTCTGTACAGAACAATGAACAAATATTATATAATGCATATTGAGAGAGAGAGAGAGAGAGAGAGAGAGAGAGAGAGAGAGAGAGAGAGAGAGAGAGAGAGAGAGAGAGAGAGAGAGAGAGAGAGAGGAAAGAGAGAGGGGGGGCACAAAAATGGAGAGATGAAAGGAGATACAAAACTAATAAAATTGGTATGCATGTGTATGAAAACAAAACGCAATGTTTCTTTGAATTCCAAAGTTGTGAATCTGCATATATTATTATATGTATGTACTTTGTAAAATAATGGCAGATAATTCAAGTATTGTTTAGTAATGCAACAATCATTATGTTAAAATCTGTGTTAACAAAAGTATGTGTCTCGGTTTTTAACACACTTTATGTACATCTTCACTGTCTTTATGCGATACTTATTGTGCATTAAAATATTGATAAATTATTTTCATTTGTAGTTTTCTTGCATGTTTATTAGTGTTAAATTAAACCAAAATGTTAAATATATACATTTCTGGTGTTTCTGAAAACTAAATCACTTTTTAATTATTATTATTACATGTATATTGTTTTCTTTTGTATTTTGTATTTAAAATTTTTACTAGATAAATACAGGGAGAGGTTTATAATATTGGAGTTATCAATGGATATATAGGTGTTGAACGTGTTAACTATTAATGTAATTGCCCTTCAAATTCAGATCCAGATCAATTCAGTAATCATTATAATTGCAACAAATTGCCGACCATCATTTGATGTAGCGTACAGGAATATTATCAATCCAGTGTCATTCGCAGTGATGTGTTGCTTTTAAAAAATATCCCCAAAAATACAACCAATCTACTGCTTTTAACTGTTGAAAGTGTAATCATTTTCAAACAGCATCAGGCAGTAGGATATCAGAAAAGGCCCTGTATTAAAATTAAATAAAAATCAAACCAGAAAAAGGAATAAATATATTTAATATACTATACAGTATTTATATATATAAATATATTTTGGTAAAACGGAATAGTAAATAGATATATCCTATTTCCAACAGAAACACAGAAGTAAATTTGTAATATACCACATCTCAAAAATACCTAAATGTATTTTCAAAAGATAAAGTGACATATTCATCAAAACCTTTATACAACAGACATGGGTGTTGAGTCAGCATTGGCCTAATGACGGTAATTTTGTTGTCCATTAATTTGCCAATATATTTTCTTACATTTGAAATTATGTGTGGAGGCTAAAATCCTATTGGGGTTATGGTACAGAAAAACATGGACGACAAAACATTCATTTTAAATAAGAATATATATTCAATATTTAAATTTAGTTGTCGGTGGCAGCAAACCTAGGGTCATTTATTTCCACTCATCTTTTATTACTGTGCTCTGATTTTTTATTTTACTGACCCTCCCCCCAACTTTTATTACATACTCAATATACAAGCAATAAAACAAAACAAATACACATTTTACACAAAAACAAGATTAAACTTTTTATACAAAACAGAAAAAAAAAAGGTTTTTCATATTATTTAATGTTAAATTAGTGGGTAAACCAGTGAGGTACATGATACACCAGTAAAAATTAGGTCACAGTGACCTAGTTATGCAGGGTTTGATGATTCTATATGAATTAATAAGGAAGATATGGCCAAGACAAGGATTTCTTTTTATGTGAAGTAATGTATGAAAAGTAGGTCATAGTGACCTAGTTATGGTACATGACAGACTGTCACCCTATGTTGTACTGGAAGGCACGGTTTGATGATTCTATATGAATTGATAAGGAAGATGTGGCCCAGATAAGGATTTCGTTTTATGTACAGTAATGATTGAAAAGTAGGTCACAGTGACCTAGTTATGGTATGTGACACACTGCCATCCTATGTTGTACTGGAAGGTAAAGTTTGATGATCCTATATGCATTGATAAGGAAGATATACCCTGGAGATGAAAAGTTTATGGACAGACGAACAACGCCACACAATAAGACCCATCAAAGACGGGCTTTTAAAAAAATATTAAACAGAATAAAAATAAACAAGGAAGTGTCAAGATGGCAAGTCTGAAACATTGTTGAAAAAGATCAACAATGAAAAAATTATGCAAACCTGCTAAATCATAAATGAAACAATTTTTCAAAATGTTCAAACTCTTGAAACAAATGAACAACACACAACAATATTTTGCACAAGTGAAACCTGATAATATTTTTCCAAAAACAAGTTGCATTCTTTGGAATTACCACTTCAATAAGTATCACATAGTTTAATTAATTTGGTAACGCACCATTCTTCATGTTAATCTTCACTCATGGGAAGTAATTCTTTAAAACTTGACATCTGGCATTTAGGGTCCTCGGCAGTGATAACAACTTCTGTGGGTTAGACCAAATGACATCTGAACTAGTAACAATATGGATGGGATATTTTTTGTTTACCAGTTGTAACATTGCTAAACTGCGTACAGTCCAACCTGCATACCAGACCAAGTGTTGTAACAACCACTTGTGCAACACAGAACCAAGTGTTATAACAACCACTTGTGTATAAAGAGCACTTCAAACATTCCTTGTAATAAATATTTCTTTTACCTCAATGAAGGTCACATTCAATGGATTTGTTGGGTGACCTTTATATCCATTTAATAAAATTATTTTTATCCAATGGATCCACAAAATGTTTGACTCCTAGTATAACACTTTCAAGGTCCAAAGTCAGACAATCTACACCACCACTAATGTTTGATATTAAAAAGAAGGGAAAAAAACAAGTTTTCTTTGGTATTAATAAATTGGTAACAGCAAAAAGCAACTACATTTGTTGACCAATCCAGACATTTGTATAGTAAGGCAACTGCAGTATGTTCTTGTACAATCATATTATTTTTATAAACATAATAAACATACACAACTCCGATAGCAATATAAACGTCACTATTTAGTGGATAAAACAAATTTGTCTACAGTTTATACTAATCTCAGACCGTACCATAGGCGTACAGGCTCCCATTTCTGTAGGGGGGCAGGATGATTTTTGCCTGAATTAAACGAAAGTGCCAGAATCTGGATTACAACATTTATTCATTTTAGCATTACTGCCAAACAGCTATATAGTGTTGCAAACGAATCACGACGCATTTTTACAGGAGTTACAACTAATATTTTGGATAGAATAATGAAAATACATTGTCAAGTGTTAAGGCCAGCTCATTTTGCCTGAATTTCTGTATTGTTTTTGCCCGAATTTGAGGATTTTCTCCAGGTTGCAACTGCCCACCTGTCTCGTACGCTTATGGACAGTACAATATCACTAGTATGTATTAAGGCAACAATAGAAGAAAAAAAAATTGTTTAACTATCAATACAATATCATCAGTATGTATTAAGGTGGCAGGAATAAAACCATTCTGTGTCACCAGTGACAATATATCGGCAGTTATCCTGCAACCACTGTTTCTATTGACATATGATGACGGATAAAGCAAAGTCATATATGTATAGTAGCAGGATATGACTTCGACGTCACACACTTAGCTACATTACAAAATCGCTAATTTGACCTCTAGGTCATCATACAATGTAGAAATAATAGCTTTTCCCCTTAATTTTTATGGTCTGCAGTATAAAGATAATAACTAGTTAATGATGATGGATATCGGCTTTATCCTGTTCAGGCCGAATATGCAATTCCACTCGACGAGCCTTGTGGAATTTCCCATTCTTACCATCACAATATAAAGCTGATATCCGACATCATTAACTAGTTATTCTCTATATATTAAGGAAGCAGGAATAAAATAATTTGGTCACAACAGTGACATTACAAAATTGGCAATATGTAACAAGGTGGTAGGCATAAAACTTCTGTCTTGAGGTTAAATCTCACCAGGAACAATATGATATCGGCAGTAAGTACTGAAGCTGTACAAATAAAACCATTTTGTCTTGAAGTTTAATCTCATTTGTTGACAATACCACAACACCCATGTGCAATAAGGCTGTTAAAAACATTTTGTCTTCAAGTTAAAGCTCATTTGTGATAATACGATGCAGCCAGTATGTTTTAACACTATAGATAAAACACATTTTGTCTTTTAGTTTATTCTTATCTTCACTATAGTTAAAAGCAATTTTCTTCTCAGCACATCCTAGGTTCAGAAGGATGAGCAATCACAGTCACTCGCCAGACTGGGTTTTTTGCCTGACATTGGATGAACGTGATGAGATAGAAGACAATGGTACCAGTCAAACTGTATGCAAGCATTTGGCCTCTTTTCTCCACCATTCGTTAAGTTTAAAACTGCCGGTGACAAGTGGGGCCTAATTCACTAATCTCTCGTAACTTTGTGATCTCGCAGTTCAATGTAGAAATACTTGCAATAACGATGTGATGGTGCTTAAAAGAGCACATACGGGACAGTCCTGAGTTCGTTGCCATTGTTAATTAAGATTTTGCCGACTAACAGAGACGTTTTATTGACTGAAATTGCATATTAAATAAATTTTTCTGTATAAAATATCAGTGGCTGTATATCAACTGCATTTCTGATTGTGCTAGAGTTTGTACTGGGACACATTGCATTTTATTTTTTTTTTTTATTTTTTTTTTGGGATACTTACAATCTTTAGGATGAAGAGTAAAAAAATTCAATAACTGATATTCTAAATAAGAAACCAAATTTAGTATGTCTTCGTTTTGTTTGCTTGTTGACTACACGTTGAGGCCAGCTGTGACTGACTGTCTTAAGTAGATCTATTTACAGGGGAAATTTTTGTTAGTATTTCATTGCGATTTGCAACACAAGTTTCAGAGATCACTACACAATTTTAAAACAAATATCAATAATCAACATTTTGAAAACAAAATGCTCCCTGATTTAGTACGTAGGTCTCATTTAAGCCATTAAAAGAAAGAAAGAAATGTTTTATTTAATGACTCACTTAACACATTGTATTTACGGTTATATGGTGTCAGACATATGGTTAAGGACCACACAGATATTGAGAGAGGAAACCCACTGTCACCACTTCATGGGCCATTTAAAGATTATTTTTAGTCGGAAACATTTTACAATGGCAGCCAACTCAGGACAATCTCTTTCAGACAGCTGTGTGAATCTGGCCCCAGAGGGCGCCGCTCAGTCTCCGTGTGACGAGTTGGGTGTGGGGATAACTCTTGTGTGCGAGTCACTCCGCTGCACCTTCATCTGCCTCTTCTCAATCTCCTTCCTCAGCTCGTCGTACCGCGGGTGGTTCAGCGCAAATGTCAGCTTCCACAGCGGCGGCTTCGAGATGGAACTCGACCGGTGCTCCAGAGAGTTGTCTGTAAGGTCCTGCAGGCGTGGGGATGGGGAGGGCGAGGTCACCAGTGGGGGAATGACGAACCGGTCTGCGTATTTCTTGAAATTCTCTGGAGGTAGAATTCTTCCTGAAAGACAGTGGTGCAAATGTTTAAAAAAAGAAGAGGGAATAAGGAATATTCTGTAAGTCAATAGATGAATGAATGAATTATTGCATGTATGGTGGGAGGGTGTGTGGGTGGGTGGGTTTTAGTAGGTTTGGATGGGTGGGTTTTAGTAGGTTTGGATGGGTGGGTGGGTTTTGGGTAGGTATTGATGGATGGGTGGGAGGGTCTTTGGGTTTATTGCATAGATTGCTGGGTGGCTGGGTTTTGATAAATGGATTGTGGGTGGGTGGGTGGATGGATATTTTGGGTGGGTAGGTTGAATGGATGGATGGGTGGGTGCATGGATGGATGAGAGGATGGATGGATGGATATATATAGTTAAGTAGCTGGATGGAATGGGATGAGATGGGGTGACTCATTTTACTTGAAATATATCATCAAACTAAATAGGTAAAGGTTTACAAGTTGAAGAGAAAAGATTTAATCTGGAAATGCAATTCGTCTTACCATCCTGATCTATAGGCGGATTCCTTGCCTCGCTCTGAATTTTCAGTCTCCTAAACTCCGCCAAATCTGTCCTTGTTCGTTGAACTGCCAGTTTCTTAAATTTCTCATTTTCAAACAGTTTCGATTCTTGAATATATTTCACAAATGTCTCGTTCCCAACTTTGGACGGTTTTGGTATGTTCAGCGGATACATTGCCGCAATCACATTCGGTATTTTCTGTCCCACTGCACTCGTGGTGAAACCGAACTGACGGCGGAAGTTTCTCCAAACATTGCTGTTATAACACGGATCGGGTTTCTCAGGAAACGGAGGGCTGTGCTTGCCTGCCTCCAGCCACAGTCGATACTGAATTGACGGGTTCCTGTGTGTGCATTCATCCATGTCGATCCGTAACCTGTGCTGTAACTCGATGTCCAGCGATGATGTTGGTTTCTTCCTTCTGGACAGCTGCTCGATGGGGCGGGGGGTGAATCCCGTGTAATGTGGGGTGAGATTCCCCATTAGCATCTCACGTTCGTGCCGAGTCGGCATCCTGGCTGTCAGCGACATTATTACAGTTAGAGTCTGGAAGAAAGAAAATTATACTTTGTAAATACAAAATACACCTCCTCCACAAGTCTGTATTGTCTGTAAAAATAGAATTACAGTTTGTAAATATTTTCAGAATTTTTTTTTTTTTCAATCTGCAATAGAATGCCATTATTTTGGTAGGGTTAAAAATATTTTTTATTTGTCCCCCATTAATCTATAGTCCATCCCATCCTACAAAAAAAAACAAATGGTAAATAATTTCAGTTTGGTTTTACGTAAGAAGAAAAGTAAAAGTGTTTTGGAAAAACAAAAACATACTATTTTTGTGGGGCGGGACATAGCCCAGTGGTACAGCGCTCGCTTGATGTGCGGTCAGTCTGGGATCGATCCCCATCAGTGGGCCCATTGGGCTATTTCTCGTTCCAGCCAGTGCACCACAACTGGTATATCAAACGCCATGGTATGCACTACCCTGTCTGTGGGATGGTGCATATAAAAGATCCCTTGCTGCTAATTGAAAAGAGTAGCCCATGAAGTGGCGACAACGGGTTTCCTCTCTTAATATCTGTGTGGTCCTTAACCATTTGTCTGATGCCATATAACCGTAATTAAAATGTGTTGAGTGCATTGTTAAATAAAACATTTCTTTCTTTATTTTACTATTTTTGTGTGCAATTTAGAAAACAATTGGCTCAGAAATAAATAACTTGTACTAAATTTCATAGTACGAAAAAAGGCATTCACTGTGAAAAGGACAATAGTTTTGGGGGTTTTTAAAATCTTAATACGTTTTTATAAATTTAACAAATACTGAGATAAACATTAACAAAACTGCATTGATCTCGGACTTAAAGTTTGTGAGAAATGAAGCTTTACATTAAAACAGCTACATGCAAAGGTTGAGGCTGCCACCATTGGTACAGTAATACCTATAAATCATTGACAAAAATAGCAAAATGTTGTACTTTATCTATAAATATTGTCACAGGTGTCCAAAATGGGGATCTGCTCTACTAGTTTTCGTTTTGTATGAATGTATGATTAAAAAAAAAAAAATGGAGAAATTATATTTTCAAACTAGGTGAGCAGACATCTTCATAAAAGAATACTGTCATTTTTTTAGAAAGTGCACATTAAGAATGGAACATTTATGTTCTATGCATTTTATATACTTACATATATGCTTCTTTCATACTACATGTACAAAAGTGTATGCCAACAATTTGGAATTTGGCATTCCATAATGACTGTCATCTGTTGAGATTTTTGATGCCCCATCATGTGAATGATCATGTGAATGTACAACAGTTAGTAGTCACTTCAAACATATTGATAGCGATGTCACTTTATGAGAGCATATCCACAGTATGCTTAAAAATAAACAATGCTGTAACAATACTAATAGTGACACACGTGTTGTAACGAATTCACGCTGAACTATGACGTATAGTGTCGCTGTGACGTCATACTACTATTGAAGGTTCATGAACATTTTTAAAAAAAACGAAAAAAAAAACATGTCTGTATTTTGGAACTTTCGTTTGAACTTTCAAAATAAGTTATCACACTGTCGCGCGACCTATATAATGTAGGTAAAATAATTTCAGTAGTGACACGATGATAAGATGTGAATGTTTGCTAGCGATTTTGGCACGTAGAGCACGTACACGTTGCACGTGCAACAAGCCACCCGTGATTGACAAAAACGCACTAAGTTTAGCCTATAGTTGTTTATTCTTGTTCAACATAGCTCGTAACAGATTATCTAACAACGAAAGTTGGAGAACAATAGGCATCATTACTGCAGGAATATCCTACAAAGATGTTGGTCATCAGCTCTGTTACCATAAGGCGCGGATGCGAGGGTGGTGTCGAAATTTTAACTCAATTGTTTTTTTGTTTTTTTGTTTTTTTTAAATGTAGCGGGTTTCCTCCCAAAGATTATATGTCAGAATTACCAAATGTTTGACATCCAATATCCAATAATTAATAAATCAATGTGCTCTAGTGATATCTTTAAACAAAACAAACTTTAACTGGTATTTTCGTTAAACAAAACAAACATTGCTTTATGACACGTGTTTAAATTTTATCTTAAGACAGACTGTTCAAATTTCTATTTTGATCATAATGTTTCGGCATACAGGGAAATTCCTTACAAACTCTATCAAGGATGGGTAGCATACAAATATATAAATAATGGGAACTTTACGTGAAATGAAGGGGCGGGACATAGCCCAGTGGTAAAGAGCTCGCTTAATGCGCGGTCGATCTAAGAACGATCCCCGTCGGTGGGCCCATTGGGCTATTTCTCGTCCAGCCAGTGCACCACGACTAATATACCAAAGGCCGTGGTATGTGCTGTCCAGTCTGTGGGATGGTGCATATAAAAGATCCCTTGCTACTAATGGAAAAAATGTGACGGGTTTCCTCCCAAAGACTATATGTCAGATATCCAATAGCCGAGGACTAATAAATCTATGTGCTCTAGTGGTGTCGTTAAACAAAACAAACTAACTTTTTTATGTGAAATGAAGACTAGTTGTCTACAGCCGTTATGCATTTGATTATTATACTATTTTGTGTTCTCGTATGTTACATATTAAATGAATACAGAATTGATTATTAATGTGGGTAATTATTCACGTGATTAGTTTGGTAATAAATACTATCTAGATGGAAAATCACTTTTCAAAGAACGAAATAGCAATGACTGCATTTTATTTTATACATAAAAATACGAGACAACTGTTTTGAAAACGTTAGCCCTGTAACTCTTGACAAACACCCACTCCACTTCCATAACATTTTATAACGCATTCCTGATAACCACACACACACACTAGCCCGAGTACTCTGACTGTAAGAGAGTTAGACGGACATTTTGGACGGTTATGACGCTCTTGTCAGAATACTCGGGTTACCCCCGCCCCCGCCCGCGAGTGTTACGTAAATGTTGAACGGCCACAAGTGGCTATAACTTCTAGCGTGAATACACGTACCAGTATGTATCGGGTATGGTAATGATATTAGGCTTAAAAACATAAATGGTTCGTTTTCTCACCACCGTCCGTACCCACCCATCCACCCACACACACACCATCACTTCAAAGTGATCATTTCTGGATAATGGGTTTTGTTTTGTTTTTTTGTGTTTTTTTTTTTTGTTTTTTGTTTTTTTTTTTGGGGGGGGGGTTGCTGGGGTTTTTTGGGGGGTAGGGTAATTCAGGCCCCTATGATCGATATCTGGAGTGTGGGGCACACTCTCCAGTAGGGGGTGGGGTGCACAGTCGATCTCTAGAGAGGGGGCACAAGCCATATTTTTATTTGTATTTATTGGTCCCCGGTTTCTACGGGCCTGGAACTGACACAAATTCATAAAATTATATATTATAAGTAAATTACTAAAATTATATATTATAAGTAAATTACTAAAATTATATATTATAAGTAAATTACTAAGTATCTCGCATGCAATAGTTCTTACCTGTATATATTTGTTGTCCTTATGTTGATTCGAAACAAAACATGTTTCAGATAAAAACAGTAACGATCTGCAAATTTACATTCCTTCAGTAGGCCTATCTGCTAATGTCTTCGACGTAATGTTCTCCCGACATGCATATTTTGTTGTTTGTTGAAAAGATATCTCTATAATGAGTCCGGTATGCGTGTACCCAAAGCATTCAATTTACAAAGAACACTCTTTGATGTGTATTCTTTTGTTAAACAATTTTATAACATTATTCATTAAATGTTTTGACTAGCCGCCATACTGATAGCAGTCGCTATGGACGCATGCAATATACAACTTGTATGACATGTAAACACGCCCTCTTACAAATATATTTCCTTCCAACGCTATTCCCTATCTATATATCCTTACTCAATGGTCATTAAAAGTATCAAACTACAACATTTTTCTAATCTTCCGCTTGTTTTTTGTCATAAAATAAGAAATAATTACCTTTGTATTCGCCCTTAGTATCCTTAACCTCAAGGGAGGTCAACCAATGATTGGAACAGCCCGATCTGTTTATAGTAGCCACAGGAACGGTAAACAGTAGTCCATGTGTGTTTCGGCCCATGCTATCATGTAGGAGTCTTCCGTTAACCCGTGCCGTTGTAAGTGGCAAGTGATTAGCGGCGATTCTATTTTGATGATGTTGTGACGCAATTAGTGTCATTATCTTCTTCCTTTGATTGGTAAGTAAGTCACATACCTATGTAGTATGTATTCGAAGTATTTTATTTATATAATTGTTACATGTAAAGGCGTGAACCACTGGCAACGGAGCGACAAATTTCCTACAGATCTACACACGAACATAACCTACATAGTATACATATAGTGTGTAAATTATTGATACAACTTTCATACTGTATGTTATATTAGATATACTGCACTATGGTGATATTTGTTACATTCCGGTATATGCTTTTAACAATGTCATTGTATTTTGGTCGTGTATATAAATATTTTTAGTAAATTATTGATGCACGTTTCAGACTGTATATGGTATATCAGATATCCTATGGTTATATTTGTTACATACCGATGTATGTGCTATTTACAATGTCATTGTAATTTTGCCATGGTTGTAAATCTATAGAGTTTGGTAGTAGGATTAGTATTATAAGTGGACATATATATAGATGGGGGGTGCTATTTAGCTCATTCGGTTGAGTGCTCGCTTGAGGTGGTTGCGTCGCAGGATCGAACCACCTCGGTGGATCCATTCCAAGCAGTGCACCATAACTGGACAAAAGACATATGTTTGACATCCAATAGCCAATGATTAATTAATCAATGCGCTTCAGTGCGTCGTTAAGCAAAACAAACAAACTTTTATATATAGATGGATTGGTGGATGGATGAATATATGGATGGATGGATGGATGAATGAATGTATGTATGGATGGAGGATGGATGGATGGAGTGTTCATATCACTGATATATGGTAACACTTGTGCCATCTTTGTGGCAAAATTTAGTTCAGTCAGTAATAGAGTGCCCCTCTGGGGTTGAGATTCAGCTCAGTCAGTTGAGTGCTCACTGGAGGTGCTTGAGTCATAGGATCAAAGCACCTCGGTGGATCCATTCAGCTGATTGGGGTTTTTCTCGTTCCGGCCAGTGCACCACAACTGGTCAAAGGCCGTGGTATTTGCTTTCCTGTCTGTGGGAAAGTGCATATAAAAGATCCCTTGCTGCATTAGAAAAAATGTAGCAGGTTTCCTCTGATGACTACGAGTCAGAATTACCAAATGTTTGACATCCAATAGCCGATGATTAATTAATCAATGTGATCTAATGATGTCATTAACCAAACAAACTTTTAACTTTATGATATCTTTGAATGTTGGGACAGCCCAGTGGTAAAGTGCTCACCTGGTGTGCGGCTGGGCTGGGATCAATCCCCACCGGTGGTGGACCCATTGGGCTATTTCTCATTCCATCAAGTGCACCACGTATATCAAAGGCTGTGATGTGTGCTACCCTGTTTATGGGATGGTGCATATAAAAGATCCTTTTTTACAAGTGGAAAAATGTTGCAGATTTCCTCTCTAAGACTGTTAAAATTACCAAATGTTTGACATCCAATAGCCGATGATTAATAAAGCAATGTGCTCGAGTGGTGTTGTTAAACAAAACAAACTTTAACTTTTCTTTGAATGTTAAAGTAATGTGATCATTATATTACTGTCATTATTATTTTTCAGAGTAGACATGATCACATTTATTAAAACAAACCGGCCTCTGTGGCATCATGGTTAGGCCATTGATCTACAGGCTGGTAGGTACTGGGTTCGGATCCCAGTTGAGGCATGGGATTTTTAATCCAGATACTGACTCCAAACCCTGAGTGAGTGCTCCGCAAGGCTCAATGGGTAGGTGTAAACCACTTGCACCGACCAGTGATCCATAACTGGTTCAACAAAGGCCATGGTTTGTGCTATCCTGCCTGTGGGAAGCGCCAATAAAAGATCCCTTGCTGCCTGTTGTAAAAGAGTAGCCTATGTGTCAGAATGACCATATGTTTGATGTCCAATAGCCGATGATAAGATAAAAAATATGTGCTCTAGTGGCGTCATTAAATAAAACAAACTTTACTTTTATTAAAATAAAACACAGGAGCATCCAGGTCATTCTTTGTAAAACTGTAAAACTGTAAAAGGCCAATATTATTAATAAATTAGGGTGCTACGTTTTTTATACTAGTTTAGGGACAAAATATTTGTTATTTTTATTTATTTATTAAAGTATAAAACATGTTAGGAGTGCCCACTGTCCCAGCATATTTTGCAAGAGCACACTGGTTTTTATGTTTGTCCCTATTGCTCTAGTGAACTGCAGATATCAGTCTACTGTCTAAGCTGTTTTAAGGGAAAGCTCAATAATATTCATGAAGTTAATCACTGACAAAACATTGTTTGAACAACCATTAATGCCAGTGACCAGATTTCAAAATAAACTCAGGCAACAGGTAGTTAGTATTGTTTACATTTTTGCTATTAGTGATGACTGTTATTTTAACTAAGTGGACTGTTCTCTTGGTATGTGAGTGAGATCACACGCTTTTTTGCATAACCAAAACCGTTCTAATGCCAAAAACAAAAAGGTTATAAAAAACAAATGTGTCAAATTAACATATTTGAGTATAAATACAGGGCATACTTCAACAATAAAACTTGTAAAATAATCCCCAAAACGGTAATATTTTTGGGTGAAATTTTTTTACCCTCTTATAAGTCGACCCCCCAAGTTATAAAATAATTTTTGGGTGAAATTTTTTTGACTTATAGGCGAAGATATACGGTAGTTTATATTACGTGTGTGTGTTTCCCCCCCCCCCCCCCCCCCCACTATTTGGCACCTTCCTACACCTGTGACTAGGTAATAAATGTGGGACGTAGCCCAGTGGTAAATCACTCACCTGATGTGCTATTGGTCTAGGTTCGATACCTGTGGTGAACTCAACGGGCTATTGGTCTAGGTTCGATACCTGTGGTAAACTCAACAGGCTATTGGTCTAGGTTCGATACCTGTGGTGAACTCAACGGGTCATTGGTCTAGGTTCGATACCTGTGGTGAACTCAACAGGCTATTTCTCTTTCCAGCCAGTGCATCTCGACTGGTATATCAAAGGTCATGGTATGTGCTGTCTTGTTTGTGGGATGGTGCAATTAAAAGATCTCTTGCTACTAATGGAAAAACGTAGCAGGTTTTCTCTCTAAGACTATATGTAAACAATTACCAATAGCTGATGATTAATAACGCAATGTGCTCTAGTGGTGTCATTAAACACAACAGAACAAAACAAAAAATCACAAATTGCTTAATTTTTGTGGGGAGTATAGCTGCCCATTCTATAGCATGCTGGAACTACAATGAACAAACGCTTAATGATACCCAGCACAGACGAAAACCTCCGCTACTGGGCACAATTCTAAAGGGTAGCTTGAAAGAGTGATTGATACCACTATAAAAATCAATAAGTAAAGCTCATTAAAAAACAAAAAAACTAAATTTATGAGTAAATTGGATTTAGTCTAAGATAAATCTATTAATTATATATTGATTCTAAATACTGTAGGTGCAATATATATATATATATATATATATATATATATATATATATATATATATATATATATATATATATAATATATAAAATTGATTTTTAAATAATTGAAATAAACTATTGTTTGCAAATTAAACCATGGATTATATTATATCCAGACACATAGTAGTTTTTAATTTTGTACTAGGTAATGAAAAAAGAAAGAAATGTTTTATTTAAGGACACACTCAACATATTTTGTTTACAGTTATATGGCATCAAACATATGGTTAAGGACTACACAGATAATGAGAGAGGAAACCTGCTGTTACCACTTCATGGGCTACTCTTTTCGATTAGCAGCAAGGGACAGGACAGCACATACTACTGTCTTTGATATACCAGTCATGGTACACTGGCTGGAGCGAGAAATAGCCCAATGGGTACCAGGTAATAAAGACAGGACAAGGTCTAGTGGTAGAGCACTCGCCTGATGCACTATAAGTCTACAATCAATCCCTGTTGGTGGGTCCATTGGGCTATTTCTTGTTCAGTCAGTGAACCTTGACTGGTATATATCAAATGCCATGGTAAGTGCCATCCTATCTGTGGGATGGTGCATATAAAAAACAAATCCCTTGCTATTAATGAAAAATGTAGCAGGTTTCCTCTCTGAGACTAGATGTTCACCTATTGTGTAAGGCTTTAGGACAGGGAGCATCTTGTTTAGCAATATTTCCAGTCAATTGAAAATTAATTAGCAAATACTGTTAATGTTTTAAAATTGTGTAGCAATATCTGAAACTTGTGCAGTGAATTGTCACGTGATACTGAACACAATGTTGCCTGTGGGAGGAGGTGTTTTATGGAATATATTACAAAATATTTGGGAGATAGAGGATAGTTTGTCAAGGGTGGCGTAATATTTTCTAAACAACTGTCTCATTCTTATACATATAAAGTATAATGCAGCCAATCATTGCTATGGTATTTTATTCTTTAACAGATGGTTTTATATACATTATTTATTACCGAACAAAACAGACAAATGCAAACAGATAATTGAATAATATTGGTCAAATTTTGTCATTATGTCAAGTGTTATATAATCTTAGAGGGGGAGGGTGGTCTTATTAGTTGTATAGAATGTTACATGGAGAAAAATAATGTAAAAATGCCAAATTTTGCATTACATAATTGTTAAATAGTCTTTAGAAGATTTTTGAACTTGTAGATGCTCTTGGGTGCATTCTATGTTATTTTATATCAGCTATTCTATCATTTTTAAAATTAATTTTAGTATAAGTGGTGTGGACATGCCTCCCTCTAGACTGTAAATCAGGAAATGTTAGCGAGCATAAAATGTTAGTATATTTAGCGAGGCCATACAAGACGCTAATACTTCATGACGCTCGAGTTTTCCAATTTGTTTTTAATGTGATTGTTTTGTTAGTGATTAATTGGACAGATAACAATGATTAAATGTTACTGATTAAACCAAAAGGAAAGCAAATAACAATAATGTGTTAGCATGCACAGTACATAAGCGTCGTATGATAAGGTCAATGTATATTATCAAAAGTATTATTTCTACTGGTCCGACATCTTAAAGACACAGACCCTAGTTTTAACCCGGAGAAAAAGGAAATGTTTTATTTAATGACACACTCAACACATTTTATTTATGGTTATATCACATCAGACATATGGTTAAGCAGGACACAATATTTCACGCGAACCGCCGTTCTGTTCACGTGTCGGTTACGCAAAGTTAAATTTACGCGAACCGCAAACTGGTTACGTCATGACCTGTAAACGTTCAGAAATTAAAACTTGCAAACTTCACGATTACAAGACGTTTATTCACGCAGACATACTACTAGTATTTCGACAAATGTTTTATGCTGAATTTTAGATACTTGATGCGCAGCAAATCAGTAAACAACGTTATATTTCATAAGTTGTAATTTGCAACCAGTCTAAAGTAAATGTTCAATATAGAGTCGAGCCAAACATTTAAAAAAAATTTGCTCAGACCACTGGGGATGGCTAAATTATCTGCTGCTATTTTATCTCTTAAGGAATATATGTAGACATAATATTGGATTGCCTATAATTTTACACATGTTAAAAACAGTTTTAACGTAAACAGGAATCCAAAAGTGTCACAAAAATTGAAAAATACTGAGCTTTAAAAAAAACAACATTTGGAACATCACTGTAGTATAGAAGTACCATCGATAAAGTGAATGTAGCATAGCCACCGCAAAACGCAAAAAGGAATCCCTCCAAATGATTATGTATATATTTCAAAGGCATAGCGCCCATTACGCATACAGTACGCATGTGCGTAATGCAAAAACAAAATCCGGGAATAGGTCGAGGCTGTCTGTAATTGTTCTATAAAATATCCTCTTAAAACGGACTCGAAAAAAAAGATTACAAAAAAAAAAAAAAAAACCTTCGAAAAGGCTCAGATTGCATCTACAGGCGTCCTGAGTTTCAAACTTTTCACAGGGGGAGGCCCCCTGAATATCCCCGCTCGGGCATGCCTTTGGCACGCGTAATGCTAAGAAAATTTCTGATATTCAATTCTTTTATAATATTGTTAACTTTAGCAAGTATTAAAGACATTTTTTTTTTTTAAATGTTTTCTTTTGTATTTGTTTAAACTTTATGTTTCAGCTAAAAACTATGTATTTAAAATATAATTTCAACGTAATTTTGAGGTAACCGATCAGGTAACCCAAGTGTTACGCAAATATAATTCACGTAACCGAACAATTGGTTACCTAGGTAAAAACCACGTGAACCGACTTCCAGTTCCCTCAGATTTCGAAATATTGTCCCCTGGTTAAGGACCACACAGATATTGAGAGAGAAAGCCTGCTGTCGCCACTTCATGGGCTACTATTTTTTATTAGCAGCAAGGGATCTTTTATATGCACCATCCCACAGATAGGATAGTACATACCACAGCCTTTATTGCACCAGCTGTGGAGCACTGGCTGAAACTAGAAATAGAAGTTTAGTTAATTTACAAACTTGTAACTCGTTTGGATAAAGTTACAATAGAGAAAAAGAAAAGTCTGTGATGTTGAAACCAGGAAATATCCTTAAAAATAGACTAGAACTCGAATCAATTACCATTACTTCTCAGGCGCATGTGTGTTTTTTAAAATATGAAAAATGCATTTTTGGGGGTATTAGAAAGACCAGGATGACCAGAAAAACTTCAGTTCTATGAAAATGGATACTATAAAGAATAAAATATAAGTAATGTTTGATTTTAGTGATCATAAACGGCTCTAATAGTAAAAAAATATGCTGTAGTGTTTAAAAACTACGGTCTGTCCCTTTAAGCTTAATTTTTTAAGTGTTTGATATGTTGACCTCGCTAAACTTTTATGTTGCTAATATGTCACTTATTGGGATTTCGCTACATTTTAAGATCGCTAATATTTTATGATTTACAGTAACCCTCAATTAAAGATTCAGTGTTCGTTAAAAACCTCTGTTGGTTTAGTAGCATGCAGGGAGGCATTAATTTTTATGAGTTGGGTGGACTGAAAATAGAATTAATTAAGCACAGCCTTTCATGCAAGTAAATTAGAATACTGTTAATGAAAAGTGTCTGGTGTTGTAAATCGGGTAATTTGTGTTGGGTAACAAAAGCCTGGAGGTTGAAAAAGTGCAGGTAAATCCACTGAGAGTGACAAAGAACATTGATCAGCTGCTAAGAAAGCCAAACTCTACGGCTTTCTCCTGTATTGATTTGTCACGTTGCCATAAGTGACCGACTACAAAAAATATTATAACTTGCACACCTTATGCAGGCCCGTAGAACAGATTTTCAAAGTGTGTGTGTGTGTGGGGGGGGGGGGGGGGGGGGGGGGGGGCTCATTTTTATGGTTGTATAAAATGTTTGTGCGAAGCCCCAAAGCCCTATAAGGAAAAAAAAGTGGGCCTGTTATGTTATGTGAAAGAATTTACAAACTTTATATTTTTAGTAGATATTTGTCCTACACAGTATATTCAAATACGTTTTAGAAATTGTATTGTCATTTTATTACTGGTAACTAAAGCAACAAAGTGACTTGGGTGTCTCTCCCTACTTAACTAGTGTACAACTTGCTAACAGGCCTGATTGCAATAAACCCTTTATATATTATTTGAAATACAAAAAGAAATGTTTTATTTAATGACAAACTCAACACATGTTTATGTCTGGTCATTTGGCATCACGCATGTGATTAAGGATTACACAGATAATGAAAGAAGAAACCTGCTCCACCACTTTATGGGCTACTCTTTTTTTGTATTTAGATCAGTCAATAGAGCGCTTGCTTGAGGTACTTTATTTGTATGATCTAAGCTCCTCAGTGTGATTCATTCTCTGATTGGGGGTTTTCCCATTCCAACCAGTGCTCCACAATTGGTATGTCAAAGACTGTGGTATGTGCTGTCCTCTCTGTGGGAAAGTGCATATAAAAGAGGAAAATGTATCCGGTTTCCTCTAAGACTTTATGTCTGAATTTTAAAATATTTTACAAACTGGCCGATTGATTAACAAAATAAACTAACTTATACACCTTTTTTATTAGCAGCAAGGGATCTTTTATTGTATATGCACCTTACTATCAACAGGATAGTAACCTTTGTTATGCCAGGTGTGGAGCACTGGATGGAATGAAAAATAAATAGCCCGATAAGTCCACCGATGGGGATCAATCCTAGATCAGACATACATGAGGTGACCTCTTTACCAGTGAACTATATCGTCCCCACCCCTTTATTTGAATGTGTTGTATTTAAAATGTTTATCAGATAATAGAAATAGAATAATGTTCATTATACCTTTAGAAATATTTCCTTTTTAATACTTCGACTGTAGATAATATGTTGAACAAAAATATTTCTTGTTTAATGCTTGTTTTACGATCACACATATAATGTACATTTTACCGTGAGAAATATTTCTTTTAAACACTTGCTTAACTGTGACAAACATAATGTACTTTTAGAAATATTTCTTTTTAAATACTTGTTTGACTATCACAAAGTATAATATTCATTGTACCTTTATATTAAACCTCAAGAAACATTTGTATCCAAGTTTGTTTTAGTATTATAAATACAATATAGCTCTAAATTAAACCATGCGAAGAATTTCTTTTCGACATACATGTACAAATAACATCAATAAGGCATTGAGATCCATAGTACGTTTAATGTCTGTCACTCACAAGACAACTTTCCTTTTAGTTTTGTTGTCTATTGGTAAAAGAGTCCCATAATACTAACTGAGGTATTATGGTAAAAAGTGTTACCGGTCTGCTAGTTTTCAACCGTGAATGGGTAGACCCTGCATAGTGGTTTCTGTGTAGAGTTTTCAATAGGGTTTTATGTTATGGATTTAGTCACATCAGTTCTGGGTACAAATAAATCTCTACCTTTGTTATCAGTTTTGTTCCTTGTTGTTAGGCGTTGTTAACCATGCTGTCAAAATGGTTTTGTATATCCAAAACAATATAAAAAAATTGCAGCAACAGGTTTAAAAAAAAAAAAATATATTATTATGCAATACACCAATGTAAATTACATGTATGAATGAATGAATGTTTCACGACACCCTAACACACAAAAAGAAACATTGGCTATTGGTTCCTAAATGTAAATTGCACTACACCAACATGTAAATTGTGTGGGTTCAATACACTGGCAAGTGATATCATACATATTATTAAAGGGACATGCCCTAGTTTTTAAACACTAAGGCATGTTTTACTACTAGAGCCATTTATGATCACTGAAATCATACTTTACTTACATTGTATTGTGTAGATTATCCATTTCCGTACATTCAAAATGTTTTTTGTTATCCTGGTGTTTTTAATATCGCAAAATGCATTTCTCATATTTTTTAAAACGCATGTGCGTCTGAGAAATAGCAGTTATGGAGTCGAGTTTTAATCTATTTTTAGAGGGTAATTCACTATTTCAAAGTCACAGACTCATGTTTCACTCAATTGTAACTTTATCCAAATGTGTTACAGGTTTGTAGATTAACTAAACTTTGTGTTAATTTTTTATGGGTTGAAACTAGGATCTGTCCCTTTAATTGTGTAAAAGGTGAAATGTGCCAGGTTGACTATACATTGAAAAGTGATACCGTAAATATTATTAATACTGTAGTGTGAAATATGCCGGGTTGACTATACATTGAAAAGTGATACCGTACATATTATTAATACTGTAGTGTGAAATGTGCCGGGTTGACTATACATTGAAAAGTGATACCGTAAATATTATTAATACTGTAGTGTGAAATGTGCCGGGTTGACTGTACATTGAAAAGTGATACCGTACATATTATTAATACCGGTACTGTAGTGTAAAAGGTGAAATGTGCCGGGTTGACCATACATTGAAAAGTGATACCGTACATATTATTAATACTGTAGTGTAAAAGTGAAATGTGCCGGGTTGGCTATACATTGAAAAGTGATACCGTACATATTATTAATACTGTAGTGTAAAAGGTGAAATGGTCCGGGTTGGCTATACATTGAAAAGTGATACCGTACATATTATTAATACTGTAGTGTAAAAGGTGAAATGTACCGGGTTGGCTATTCATTGAAAAGTGATACCGTACATATTATTAATACTGTAGTGTAAAAGGTGAAATGTGCCGGGTTGGCTATTCATTGAAAAGTGATACCGTACATATTATTAATACTGTAGTGTAAAAGGTGAAATGTGCCGGGTTGGCTATTCATTGAAAAGTGATACCGTACATATTATTAATACTGTAGTGTAAAAGGTGAAATGTGCCGGGTTGGCTATTCATTGAAAAGTGATACCGTACATATTATTAATACTGTAGTGTAAAAGGTGAAATGGTCCGGGTTGGCTATTCATTGAAAAGTGATACCGTACATATTATTAATACTGTAGTGTAAAAGGTGAAATGTGCCGGGTTGGCTATTCATTGAAAAGTGATACCGTACATATTATTAATACTGTAGTGTAAAAGGTGAAATGTGCCGGGTTGGCTATTCATTGAAAAGTGATACCGTACATATTATTAATACTGTAGTGTAAAAGGCCAAATGCACAGTGTAAGTGAACTGAGTTATTGATAATGTAACAAAGAATTACCGATCCAACCATGGACGATCCCCATTATGTAATTAATACATTATGTACACCACATCACCAGTCAAGCGTTCCCAGCAAGATTAGTTTAATAGTGATTACCATACCCAGTGCTGTGAAGCAGAATGCATTTGCACACTGGTGTAAATATGTGTGTATTAGTGTTCTTGGAATAGTTAGGAGTAACAGTGAAAATTACAGGTGCGTAGAAAATATATTTTGCTACATTTTGGTTGCTTATTTATTTTCTGTTGTGTATTGAAGTTACAAAGTGTAAAACTATTCCATATCTATATGTTAATATAGGTATTTAGATACAGCTTTATGTCATAATTGTAGTAACAGTTGCACTTGAGCGGCCATGCATACTAAATTTTAAAACATATTTGGAATCTGTAACCGTATCTTAGAATTACAATTTAAATTTCTGTCTAAAGATGTACTACTATGGTAAATATCAGAACTTCACATACGTTGTTTTTACTTCCTATTTATTACACAAGTTTATTTTGCACAAGAATATATACCATGAGACCACGTAGCAGTCGAGTGGTATGTTCTTGCGCAAAACAAATGAGTGCAATAAATAGGAAGCGAAAACAACATATGTGAAGTTCTGTATTTATTAAATCCATTCTTGTATTTTTTACAAAAATGGTTTTTAATTTTTTAAATCTATTAATCAATCATCCTTTCATGGATTTATTTAATGTTAAGAATCATACTCTGTGGCAATCTTGTATAATGTTTCAAATATGATGTGATATAATTTGTAAATCAAAGTCAGTAATAAAAAGGCGCTAACTCCAGTAAAAATTAAAAGGGAATTCCCCATTTACAAGTTCAAGTCCAGATCACACATATGTGTGATACAAGATAAATTTATCATGCAGTTTGAAAATGTCTTTATAACTATAGTAAGATTGAATAGGTATGTAATAAATGTTTAAGATTGCTTTTAAATCTTGGTATACATTTAGTAGCATGTATTTTTATGCTTGTGTGAAAACACACACACACACACACACATTCCATATTACTTATTTTACAGACAGGACAGTACATACCACAACCTTTGATATATGGTTGGGATGATAACATGCCAACAGATACACATGCCTGAATGTGCACACAGCACTTTCTTATACATAACACAAGCACACAGATGTACGAGTATATACTTGGTCAGGTTCACAAACACATATGTACTCCCTTGATGGCATTTCTTTATTGCTCATTTATTAATGTTTTAAAGACTGTTAAAACAGTTACATATTGTACAAATAATAATGTAGTAGAGCCAGGTTATTAAATATGTGAAGACAGACTTTTAAAAGAAAAGAGACAAATACACGTAGTTCAAATAATAATGCTTAAAACAATTGTGTTAACTAACTTGTATACAGCTTCTCCACTTGGCCGTGTAAATTGTCTGCTCAAGCTGAGGTTGTTATGTATGAATATTCTACACAGACTGAGTATATATTTGAACTTGATTACAAATGTGTAATAATCAAATTTCCATTATAATCATTATGGCCTAGCCATAGAAACATGATTTTGTTCATTTCACAATTAACATAATGATAATGTTTGATGACTTCAAGTCATATGGGTACATTGTATTACTGAGTGTTATTGTTCAAGAACAAACAAAACAACCACCCCAAAATCAAAAATAAAAGTAAAATATGGACTTGTCTTCCCATATTATTAATAAGCATGTTTCAAATTTAAATCTAAGAATTGTCTGTTATTTTAAAAATAAATAGCAGACAGTCCATAAATGAATATATTTTGTTGTGACTGGGCAATAGTGGGTATTTACATATTTAGAGTTAAATTCTTGGAGTTTGTGTTTTGTCAAGACAAAGTAAAGGTTCATAAGTCAATAAAAGATTTATTAATACTTTATTTTTTGGTTATATTCTGAGATTTATATTTTAACTGATGAAACACCACCACCACCCCAAATTGTTTTTAAAAATAAATAAATAAATAAATAAAATAACAACAAAAAAACACACAAAAAACAAACAACAAAAACAAACAAACTAAAACAACAGAAAAAAATCAACATTTACATCCTGTGTAAGGCCCTGCATATAACAGCACTGTGTGCCCAGGGTAGCATGTTTGAACCTTCATTGGTTACAAATCATCATCATCACCACCACCACCACTATCATCACTACCACCACCATTATCATCGTCATCGTTATCATCATCATCATCACCACCACCACCATCATCAACATCATCATCGTTATCATCAATAATGAAGTCATTTTAATAATAGTACTAAACATTGTTCCTTTTGTTTCAGGTGAGCATACTATGAACATGTGCGTCCTACATATCATGAGGGTATGACTTACCATGCCAACAAATCTTTAGATCTTCTACAACGAATCATCAGCGAGGGCAGTGACTCCAGCTCCGGGTCCGACTGGACAGAGAGTGAACAGGCAGCTGATTCGGGTTCAGGACAGGACGGCGCTAGCAGTGGAGGAGTTGCTGAGGAGAGTCAGAACATCACAGCAGACGTCGAAACTGACATCACAGCAGACTTCAAAACTGGCATCACAGCAGACGGCAAAACTGACATAACAGCAGACGGCAAAACTGACAGCAGTTTATGCAAAGAGTCTGTGAAAGGCTCTGTAATGAACAAGATGGGAAACACTGTGGGCATTTCCCAAGAGAGTGAAGAGGAGGTGAACAGAAAGTATGAGCAGTTTCTGAAAGGTGGACAGCTAATTGAGAACGAGGAAGAAAATGGGAGAGAGGTAGTGTTGGAGAAGATAGAAGAGGAAAGTGGTGGAGATTCATGGCCGGTGGTAAAAGAAAAATCAGGACCATACCGAGAGCGGCATCTTAGAAATAATATTCAAGAAAAATCAGAACCGTACCGAGAGCAGCGTCTTAGACATAATATTCAAGAAGAAAATGACTCACGTTTCGAAAAAACTTCTAAAGTGGAGAGTGAAGATTCTGGGATCAAGAAGAAAACAAAACCAAGGAAGAAGAAAAGAAAGGTGAAGAAAGCATTTGTGGTGGTGGAAAACGGGGAACACGAAGATGGAAAACTAGACAGTGGTGAACAGGCATCTGTCAATCAGGAAAACTGTGACCACCAGAACGCACGGTACAGCAAGAAGGAAGAAAGCACAGACCAGGACTCTGTGAGTGACAGGCAGGAGATCATGAGTGATCAGGGACCCTCGACACAAAACCAGAAACGTCGGAAGCTGACCAAGCGGGCTCAGATTCGCAAATTCCGGTCTCTGGATATTAATCCGAACCTGTTCTACGAGGAGCGACTGCAGCAGAAGTACGAGGAGCTCCGCGAGCTGGTGCAGACAGGCATCAGCCAGCATGACGTGTCGCGGCAGTACCTGCGGCAGATGGAGGTCCTACGGCAGCAGTACGCCAGCGTCAGTCACGGGATTCCCCCCAGTGGGAGGCCGGTCCTGAGAGATGTGTCCAGACAAACCCACAGTAGTAAGTCAGAGTCATGTCAGACCTCAACATTTAGAGGGAGCTATCACTCTTGCTTCACATCACTCCCTTAAGACTAGTTGAAGAACTTAGATTGTTAGCTCCCCTTAGCTTTCTGGTAATATCAGTACTATCGGTTAATCGACTAACCCGGTTAATTGCATATGATCGAGCTGCACCGTGGGTATGCAAATAACCGGATTTGACTATCTTAAATGGCTCGGTGGTGTGATTTGGAGCAAGAGTGATAGCTCCTCTTAAATGGTGAGGTCTGTTATTTGTTTTGTGTAGACCAAATTAAAACTGGATATAACAGATTCGTACCATTGACACACGAAATGACCAAGACAAATTTCAACATTCTGTTATGACATCAGACATAGTCCATATGTTATATGGGAGTTGGACTTCACTTCCACTTCTGTTTGGTTGTATTTCTTGTAGTGTCGGTGGTCAATTTGGTTTGGCTCCATTTGTATGTATATTGTAAGAGTCACGACATGTCATATAATAGCATTGAGACTCATCCTACTTGTGTTATCCTAGTTGTCAGAAATGCATGCATTCAAGGGGCATTGAGGGGATCAGTGGGTGTGACAGCATGCAGTGTGCCATCAATTCAATAATGGACATTATGGCGTGCTGTCGGCTGCTATTACTTTATCATTACAAATAGCCTCAGTCCATGATGCCATTCCAGCACTGACTCGAAAAGGTTAATGGTTTTTAAAATCCACTTCTAGTGTAAAGTGCATCAGTGCACATTATGGAAACCAAGTTTGCTGTGTAAAATTCTTTATTGTGCAGCAAAGGAATGAACTTGCAGAAAGCTTTAAGCAAATCACTAAAACATATTAAGCACATAAATTAAGCTCTTAACATCTTTATTATCCAGCATAAAAATGAACCTGCAAGAAACTTTAAGTAAATCACTAAAACATATTAAGCACATAAATTAACCTCTTTAAATTAGAGAACCCCAAAAAGATAACAACAAAACATTTGACTATTTTTGACATGACTATATTTTCAGATGACCCGCCGGAGAGATCAGAAAGCGATCATGCCTACAGCACAATAAGGATGCTTCAGGTGACAAACCAGCGCAGGTTTTCCAACCTGAGACCCCGGTCAGCAGCCCCTAGCAAGGAAGAACATTTCAGGGACTCACGGTCCAGACCAAAATCTGCCGCTCCTACGAGACATGATCAGTCCAGAGAGAGAACACCATTGAGGCCAGGCAGCGGTAAAACAGACTCCACCTACAGCAACAGGAACAATAGTAACGGCGTGAGGAACAGGTCTTACTCACCTAGAAGCAGACGGCAAAATGGTTTTTCCGATTCACCTAGAAGCAAATCTGCTGACAGCGATTCTGCATCTGATGGACATGGTCATCAACATGGTGGATTTTCACACTCAGATTACCAGCTGAAGGACACAGATAATGAGACTATTAAGGAATGGCTGAAAAGGAAAAATGTTCTAATTAGGAAGCAGAAGGTCGAGGAACGTAAAAAGAAGCGAGAGGAGCGGAAGAAGGAACAAGCTATTGCAATGGAGAAGGAGAAGAAGCACATGGAATCCCAACAGAAGGTTGAGGTGTGGATGAAAGCTAAAAGGCAGGAGGCAATAAAAACGAAAAAAGAGGATAGATGTTACAAAAAACAAGAGATGCAGGAAAGAACCATGCAAGATGCCTATAAGGTTACCATGGTTTCTGGACAAGGTTTTAACTATCCCCCTGCTCCACCACTGTACAAAACGAAACATGTTGTTCGACCAGGAACCACTGCAGCTGACATGAAGCCAAAGTCAGCATCAGAACTCCCGGTTGCTGGAGAGGAAACTGCAGACAATGTGCAAATAGAATTGAATAAGAGAAGACTAGAGGAGGATGAAAAACAGCAAGCAACACAGGCACAAAAGATACAGATAGATGGTCCTCACCCTCCAACAACCAAGTTTGTCTACAAACGACCAGTCCTTGGAAGGGTCAGGCTGAGGGTTCGGCAGCAGACACCAGACAAGAATAGCGAACAGGCAGGGAGAAGAGAGAAGAAATTGGAAACACAAGTAAAAAGAGAGGAAATCAAAGTTAGAAAGTCCTACGATGAGTGGTTAAAAGAAAAACAAATTTCTAATAACGAACGACGCAAAGATCTTTCTAAACAAAACAAAATGTCCAAATCTAATCCAGAACTAGTACGAAGAGATGCCAATTTGGAACAGAGGCATGTCACTGATGTTGATGTAAATAAAACGTATAATCCTGATGATTTAGATGAATTAACACATAGACTTGTCAGTGAAGTGTTGAGTAGTCTTGAGGATGAAGAAATTGAAGAAACTGAAGATGCTAAGTCCGATAACTTCCTTCAAGTGTCTGGATCTAAAGCCTCTCTGTCTGCCAGACCAAAGTCTGCAGCTCCAGCCCCCGTGCCTTCTCTACAGATGTCTAAATCACCACGACGACCAGCCAGTGCGAAACCTCACCCCAAAGCAGTCAAGGAGAACGGAGAACAAGATTCCAGCGTCCCAGGACTGAAATTGCCTTTTTCCCCAGAACTGGGCGTTCCAAAATATGTCGAGTCTAGACAGCGGAAGCTGTTCTCACCAAAGCTGTGGGAAAACCCAGAAGATGGCATGAGACCAGAACCACAAGGATGTGATGCTACAGACCAGAATTCATCAACAGTCACAGAGGAGAGTGCGAGAGATGAGTCATCGGCCCACTCTCACGACTCACAGAGGTTCAAGAGAGTGTCGTTCAGTGAAACAACCACTGTGATAGAAGAAGACCTGCCTAGCTCAGAGTCACCCGGTACCGATGATCCGAGCTCAGACTCTGCAGCACCTGGTGTACAACTATACAGTCTTAGCTAACTTTATATATCAGTCGTTCATTCAGATTAATTAGGTTTTTATTTTTTTAAATAAATTATATTTATACTAGATATATGAGTAACAGAGTAATTAGAAATATTGGCATGCTTACTTTTTTTTAAATAGAACATTATTATACATTACCAAATATGTCCATGTTAAAAAAAAAAATATTTACCCTTTTGTATAGAGATCTCAAAATAAAATGTTGTAAATTATTAGTTATGGTGGATTTTGGGATTTGGTGGGGGTTTTTAAATAACAATAAAAAAAAAAACATTATTAGTGAACCATTTTTCATGGCCATCAATTTTTTTTTTTTTAAACTGCATTTAAATGGCTGTTTGGCATTGTATACTGTTGACATTCCATGTACTTTAGTATGGGTACCCATGGCTGGTCGACTAGTTGCTTCACGCAATGTCCTAGACTGCGACTGGCAGGGTGACAGGGGCCAGTATCTAGCTCAGTTGGTAGAGCATTCGCCCGAGTTGCTTGAGTCAAAGGATCATATGCCCTCAGTGGACCAATTCTGTGGTTTTTTCTCACCATGTTAGTGCCCCACAACTTGTATATCAAAGGCCATATTATGTGCTGTTCTGCCCTATTTAAAATGTCAATTTTTGTGCAGAACTAGGGTAGTCAAAGATGCTTTCCATTGTCTAAAACTAGCAGCTTAACCCCTAAGTTTTTTTCTGATTTACTTTAAGGGAGTAAGTTGTAGTATTAATATCCATGGTGATTGAAATGCTGTGTGTAGCAGCAGTTGTAGCCACATTTTACTACTGCCATCAATGGGATTTCGTTTATACACACTTATAGGAAATTTGCTGGATCTGCTTGTTTGAAATTTCTTGCCATTGTAACATATCCTCAGAATCATCATGTACCTTGGCAAAAGTTGCACAATAACAAAATATATTCTATTCATTTTATCATCGGACTAATAACGGACAACACAAGATGCAAGTATATTAGTTTTTTGGGGTTTTTTAATGATTATTGAAAGTAATGTGTAGAATCCTTATGACAAAGGAGTCATGATTTCTTTAACAAAAATTATTTAAATGCCAAATGTTTTAAATCCTTTTCACCGAATACTGGAGTCAAAATTAGTTTGTGGAATGGAAAACCATCTTACTTTATTATATTTCATGATAGAAGAAAATGGTAGAAATGGAGAAAGAGTTCTGAAAATGAGTCTCAAAATTGGACTTGTGGCATTTTAACAGCAATATGGAAGACTTGAGATAGATATGGATAAAAACATAAGATTTATATATCATCACTTCTAACAATTAAGAATTCTTGATATATCTGAAATATACTGTCAGAAATAAGATGGAAACCAAAAGCTGCTTGTGAAGTTGATTATCAGAACGCATACTGTGTATTTTGAGTGGCATTTTGAGCTTTGAATTACTGTAAAAAAAATTAGCATCGAGTTACTATAATTATAAAAAAGGGTGTGTTTAAATGCTGAACTTATTTAGTCTAATATTAAACCATAAGGACTTGTAGCAAGACCCCATCCACTTGTCCATCCTATTGTAGAATTTTCAATTGTATCATGTCCCATCCCATTCTCAGTTCTGAAACTAGGAATAAAACAAGTCCTTTTGGTGTAAAGATTATTTTAAAAAGAATTATTTATAGTAGATGCTATGTAATTCAGTATTAATGCTTTGTGATAAAAAAAAAAAAATTGTATTTTTAGTAGCCATTAAATTAAGCCGTCCATAAAAAGTGATTCATCTGCTGTAAAGCTTTGTATATATGCACTAATATAAGTGTGCCAATCAGCAAACAATTGTGTCTTTTTAATACTAATAATATTATATCATAACTATTATATGCAGTTTAGTTATTATGCTTCATGTATTTGGAAATTATAGATCTAAAATAAGCAAAATAAATATGTTGTGGCAAAATATTCAAAGTATTCAGGGCTAGATCGGATTGTACAGAAACTTTTGCCAAATTTTCTATTGAACTTCTAAAATTACTGAAACCCAGTGATTTTTCTAACAAAATGTCAGTTATGACATAAAATTATTTTGCCAAGTTAAAATACAAATTAGCCAACTGCTTTCAACCTTTGCAGTTGGTGAGTGCATGAACTAGCTATGGTATTGAAGATAGGGAAATTGCTAGCAGTTTATTAAAATTATAGATTCTGCCACAGGAAAAAAACCAGTCTTCAAATGTCAAAAAAAATAAAATAATTATTGCAATATACATGTATTTGTAAGATGCAATACATTATCTGTAATATAAAACATTTGTACAATTTAATATATTAAATTTTATGCTTCAACCAAGATTAAAAAAACCCCTAATATCATGTTTTTTTCTTTGACCAACTTTGTCCAGGTTATATACAATTAATTTTCTTTAGCATTCATTATATGTGTAAATAATTAGTTTTCTTCTAAATTTTGTAGGATGAATTTGTGCTATGCACATTGTATGATGAAATGACATGCTGAACCTTTGAACTAGGGGCACAGTAAACTGTTTTTGAAATTGTGAAGAACTTTTTAGTGTTGCCTTCATGTGTTTAGTCGGCAAATAACATCAGATTACACAGCAGCTGTATTTACTGGCAAAACAATTTCTTACTTTCAATTGCAAGAATAATGTATGCTTACATTTTCAGTGATAAATGTCTTTTTATTATTGCGACATGCATTATTATGCATGCTCAGCAAAAATGTGATAGAAAACAATGCAATCTTAGCTAACTTTATTTATCGGTGGTTTATTCAGATTAATTAGGTTATTTTTTTAAATAAATTATATTTATACTTGATATAGTATAATGTTGAGAGTACTTAGAAATATTGGCATGCATGCTTTTTTAATAGAACTTTATAATAGACCAAATATGTCAATATTAGGAAAAGACATTTTACCCTTTTGTATCAAGATCTCAAAATAAAATGATTTTGTTATGGTAATTTTTTTTTAATTTTAAATTTAAAAAAAATATATATATTTACCGTTTCTTTAACATTTCAAAAGTTTGAAACTACATTTGTATGGCTCTGGTATATGGTAAATCAAAAGCCATGGTATATACTGTCCTGTCCCATTTAAAAATAGGATGACCATTTTTGTACAGAACAAGGATAGTTACACTTTGTTATGTCTGAATCCATCAGCTTCACCCCTAAATGTTTCTGATTTACTTGAGTAATGGGTTGTAGTAGTTATATCCATGGTGTATTTCTTGATTTAGTGTGTAGCATTTTAGCCATGTTACTATTGCATACCTGTCAAATGTCACACATTTGGCGCGAGTCTCACACATTTGTAATAACAATCCGTCTCACTCGTTGCTACTATAATCTCATGCTTTTTTTAAATAAAAAATATTTTATAAACGTCGTTTGTAATTTAGAGCTCAATGGAATTATATGCCGATTATGCAGGGTCTCTGTATTCATTATTCACAGAATCATTCTATTAAAGTAAGTAAATTCCCATTTCCTTTCTTGTTCTAACACAATGTGGTAACAAGCTTCTAGAGATCTCCATGTTGTGCCTGCAGCCCCTGGATGCCGGCTTCTACTGTCATCTTTAGGCTTTGTTTTGCATTTGAAATTTCTTGCCTGGATATACTATTGTAACATAATCTTCAAAATCATCATATCCCTTGGCAAACATTGCACAAAATATATATATATATATATATATATATATAATATTCTATATATTTTTATTATCTGATTAATAACGCACAACACAAGACACAAGTATATTAGTATTTTATATTTTTATCATGATTATTGAAAGTAATGTTATACATTTTATTACATGTATTATTCTTCATTCCATAGTCTATGCTTATAAAACTTCACACAAAGCTCAAACTCGGATTCTGAGTTCAAAGCTGCAAGAAATTTGAACAGCATTAAAAGTTTGAGCCATAAATGTTTTATAAGCACAGGGCCAGAGGTGCTAAAATACTTGCATAATAAAACACACAATACAATGTTAACAATTCAAAACATATATCACATATTTCTTGTTACAAACTCTTCTTGTTTCTACTCACTGTGTACGTTATGTGTGTCTACACAAGATTGTCTAAGTATAAGAGTCAACATGGAGACAGATACTATGAAAACCATGAATACCATGAAGGCCGTTTCCAAACTTTACCAAAAAGCACAATCTATTCCCAACACATGCATTTACAGGTTTATTAAAAAAATTTATGTACAATTTTCATCATTGTACGATTATTATTCTCTGACCTCACTAGCTTTGTACGTTACATAATATAATGTATAATGACTACAGAGTACCAAGGAGTTTATCATCTATCGGTAATCAGTTTGACAAGTAGATGATGGCTTTGCCTGACAATCCAGAGTGAATTTCAGTTGATCAGTGGAAAAGCATAATGCCTCTATATTGATTCCTCTCACTAACCACTAACTCACTGTTCTGGACCGACAGCCCAGATAGCTGAGGTGTATGCCCAGGACAGCATGCCTGAACCATAATTGAATATAAGCATGAAAATAAGTTGAAATTAATCTCTCTCCATTAACCCATTGTCCTGAACAGAGGACCCACATAGTTGAGGTTTGTGCAGGAGCTTGAATCTTAACTGAATATGTGCAAAATAAAATTTCCTAAAAACCAGAGTAAGTTTCAATGCATTTTTGAAGAGGCTAGGCTACTATTACAGACTACTCTCACAAACTATTAACAACTAACCACTAACTCACTATCCTCAACAGATGACCCAGATAACTGAGGTCTCTGCTCAGAACAGCGAGCTTGAATTTTTATGGAATACATTTAAAAGCAAAATGAGAAGAAAAAAAACGGTTTTGGCACAGTGGAGGATTTACAGCAGTGATGGGAGTGAGTTAGAACTGTGTACACCCTTTATGGCAGAGGAAAGGAGAATGGAAGAACGATAAGGCAAGAGAGATGGAAAGGGGAAACATTATGGCTTAGAAATTGGAAATATGCTGCGTGCGATATCATTTCCATTAGTGGTAGATTATGGTGTGTTGTGACCAACATGGTAGAATTAATTACATTTAACAGAAAAATTATCAAGTGATTATAGCAATGAAGAGAAAAGATGAAAACACCTGTTCCTGTGATTACAAAGCTAAAGTAAGATTGTTGCTTCGAACCTAGCATGTCAAAACTTTATACTACATTCAGTTCACATAATGATGTGAGCTTATTTTGTTCTCACTAAGCAACTAACAAAGCTAAAGATATAGCTAATAATACACTTCAAAATAAAACTATTGTCTACCAAGTATATAAATGTTTTTAAGGGTACTGTTATGTTTCAATCTGAGTTAACACGTAACAAAAGAGTCAATACTGATTCAAATGAGACGTCTTCAAAACTTGTTTAGTCCAAGGTTTTCCTGAGGGTACAAAACAACTAATTTGTATCCTTTCTCTTTATCCCTGGCTTCATTTACATACTATAATATTGATGACAGATAAAAACACTCAGATTATTCCTAATTTTACTTGTACTCACAACTATAATCTCAAATAAAAATTAAAAACCTAACAAAACTTAATAAACTTGTCTAAATTAAGCTGAAATGTTTTTAAGTCGAATAATATAAGACATTTTTAATGTATTTTGCTTAGTGCAGAATTACATTTAAATTAGGTTCAAGAGGGAATGGGATTGATCCCCATTATACAAGAGGTTGTATTCTTCCACTTTAAGTGTGTGTGGGGGGGGGGGGGGGGGAGAGAAAGAAAGGGGAGGAATGTTTGTTTAATGACACCTCAGCACATTTTTAAACTACAGCTAGTTTGGTGCCTAATATTTGGTTATTTCAATGCTTCACAGAGAGAGAGAGAGAACGACAGAGAGAGAGAGAACGACGGAGAATAATAGTGAGGGAGGGTGGGAGGAACACCTATTGTCACATGGGCTACTCCTACAAAAGAATCAGTGAGGAATATTTCATATACACTTTGCCATAGACAGAACAACACATACCATAACAAGTCATAGGGGATGGGGAAACAACCCTGAGGCCACTGAGGGCAATCAATCCTATGACCCATCACATCCTGAGGCAAACTCGATACCACTGTGCTATCCACCCATGAGTAAGAGGAACAGCCAATGTGCAGTCATTCACACTCTAGACCATGTGTTAAAACTATGATGACACATTCACTAGCTACAGATTAAATAGTGTGCTGGGGTGTTATTAATCAACATTCCTTTCTTTTATTTTACAAAAATAGTACAATCTGCATGAAGATGCACTTTTATTTAAAAATAAATGGCAGTTTAGTTGCATGATTAAAACACAATATTGTTAAAGACATACAGTCCAGCAATACTGATTTAAACAGTTGGATTTTAGTTTTCTCACAATATTATAACAAATAGCTGGATTTTTTTTTTTTTTACAATATTTATAACAAACAGTTGGATTTTTATGTTCTTTTGCAATATTAATAACAATTTTTTTTTTGGCAAATAATGTAACAAGAATATGTAAATGTTACATAAGCATATTCAACAAGAATTCTTGCAACCTATTTTTACATATTATGTATATTTGCTCATTTACGAAAATAGTGTTTTTCCAATAAATATCACAACTCTAAATAATACTTAACAATGTCACTGCGTTTACACACTACACACAAACACTGAATGAAAACATGTAATATACCAGTTGTAATTACACACTAATTTGAACACAAATGAAGAAAACAATTGGTAGCGTTCTAACAAAACTGGAATAACATGCAGTTGATAAACACACAATTCATAAACACAACTCTATAAACATCAATTAATAGGCCGTTTACTGCACCAGGCTTTTTTTTCTTCAAATAATATTTTGATAATACACCAAACAACAAAAGAAAGGTGAATATTAATTTACATTTTTTTAATTTATCTAAAGTTATTCAGTTTGAATCACTGTTTACCAAATTTTATTAAAAAATTTTTTAAATTATATATAAATATATACACACACACACACACATTTGTATATATATATATATATATATGTGTGTGTGTGTGTGTGTGTGTGTGCGTGCGTACGTCTGTCTGTATGTATATGTATATGTATATGTATATGTATGCATTTCTTTTGATGTTTGGTATGTAATATTAATATTCCTGAACTTTATGCTCTATTCCTGTTGGCATTTACATTTTTAAAATATGTTTTTCAAGCAATACTATTACAATCATAACACTGATTAACACACAGGTATGAAACAACCAAAAACCACACATTAAGTTGAGTCTGAAAACAACAAACCCCTCCACACACATAATGACGGTACATTAATGTGTCTCATTTTTATGAAAAGTTTCCATTAAAAGAATCCAGCAACACTGAACAAGGGCAACTTTGCGATCTCATGATGTAAGAGAGCTTACCATAAGTCCCTTGTCTTACACACAAAACCACTTGTCCTGGGCAAGAGTCAATGTAGAGCCCTGGCTACCGATTTTCAAAGCTATCTTAAGAACTACAATATTGTAAAACCGTTGTTGAACTGACTATGACACACACCATAGCCTACAACAGTTCTACGATACCAATGCGCTAAGACAGCTTCAAAAATATGGACCCCTGCCCATTAATAGTTTTAACAATTAAAGTAGAACACTGTGATAGAACATGACAACAAAATCAGAAGGAAATATTATGTCTATTATGTTATTCAGGACAGAATTGTGCTAAATTCGCAGTCTGGTATTAAAAAACAATTAAATTACGACAATGTGAAATGAACACTTTAGTCCTGCTTGTAATCACTTCCCACAAAATATACCAGCTTATAAAACAACCATTGTCAGAGTACTGCAAAAGCTAAACATGTCCTAAGTTCAAGGGCCATAACTCTGTAAAAAAAAGAAAAGAATAAATCGCCACGAAAGCTATATGTGGGTCAGACAGACAGATGAAAACAAAACCTATAGACTACTTAAATTGAAACGGTAGGGGACTCACTGTTAACTAGAACCATAAAATATGAACAGTTCCTATTGTGAGAATGTGTAACCAGTACATGGACAGACATACACACAAAGACAGATGGATGTGTGGACACGCAGCTGAACGCTATGATCCTTTATACTATGATTCTTTCAAAATCCTCAACATTAAATGCACATGAATTTCATTCTTTCCTTCGACAAAAACAAAGCAACTGAAAAAAAACAAAAAAACAAAAAACCTACATTGTTTTTAACTTAATTTTATGCCTCACCCAAAATCAATGGTTATGCAACATCTAACCGTGCAGTAGTAAATCATGAGAGAAATTATATTCATTACCCATATAGGCAGAGAGAAGTAGGCAAAGAAAAATTATCTTTCCCTAGGAAAAAAAAAAGAATCTTCCCCTAGATATGTTTTAACATCGTAAACAGTACTTCACTACAGTCAGTTAATTGTGTGTAAGAATGGTTTCCATGGTGGAAGTCATGTCAACAACATAATCTATACATACGTCACAGCTATAACATAACACTGTCTCTTGTTCTCAACTTTCAAACTTGTTTTCAACAACAGTATCGCTTGAAAATCTTCCATAAAATGATAAACACTGAAAATGGGTATAAATAGAATACCCAACTCGCTACGTGGCAATACCGTTTATCTTGCACGAATGAACTGATGTGGTCCTCCCCAAGCCAAAAGCTCGGGAAGGACAACATTAATTCACTTGTGCAAGATAAACGGTATTGCCTCATAGCGAGTTGAGTATTCTCTAATTCTAACACAGCTAGAACATATTCATAATATTAAATTTTACAAAATTCATTTTACAAAAATTATAATAGTTAGGACAAAATCTAAAAGAATCATACTTTCAAATTATATCCCTCATACACAGCACTAAATACTCTCTGTTGGTAACAAACAAGTGTAAAAACTAAACTTCCTGAATACAGCAACCAGAACTTTTCATTTCCATAGTTTTACAGTAATTATATAATGGGTTATTGGCACTAAAACTGCTAATTACAATTAACGAATATGTACAAAAGTAAACACCATGCGTACAATGTTGAATTTCTACAGGTCTAGAATCAACATTAATATATAGCATTAGCACTAAAAAACAAATAGTTCATATCCCACTGACCCCTTTCCTTTTTCACTTTTGGGTTCCATCTGATTGTGTCCTACACTATCACTGTCCACCTCCACATCCCAATCCTTGTTTGTCAAACTTCCACCGGTACATGTTTCGTTTGAACATCAGCTGCTGTAGGCTTAATCAGATCACTTCAGAGAATATTCAGTAGCCTAGTTACTTCTGGCATTATTAAAAGGCACCTGTAGCCACCTACCTCTCAAATTAAATTATATATTTTGCAGCAGCAAACATGTTATTAGCACTAAAAATACTATTTGCAGATACCGGAATTATTTTTTTTGGTTACGGCTCCCACCATAATCATAAAATGATGTAATACAGACATTTGGGGATTCCATCTCATAATTTTATACTTCCAACAAAAAATCTCAGATTTGCAGCACATAATTTTGCTAAATCCGCAGCCTGAATGTGTATATTATCTAAAACGTGAAACTGAATTCTCATTCAGGACTGTATATAGTTACTCCGTATACTACAAAACTACTGCTAATACTACTAGAAAGCACTGGATATGTGTATATAACCATACTAGTAAAGCACCATCTTAATAACAATAATAAAAAAAGTAATAGCACAGTATTAATGAATACAGGGTAAACAAGTCATAGATGTTTTCAACAAGAACAAAAAGTGATTGTCAAACTAAAGCGTTAAGCGTGGACTATAATTAAACCTCTGTGGTATATCACAATTAATGATGTATTTGTAATATTCCAGCATTAATGTTCAAGAACAAATATAAACTATAACCATACTAAATATAAAATGGTTAAATAACTGAGGTATTTTTCTTTTCCTCAATCAACATGTACTTTGATTTAAAACAAAAATTCTTGACTTTTTTTCTTTAGGTAGGGGGGGGGGGGGTTTGGATGGTAATCTTTTTTAGCTAAGAGTAAAAAAACGATCGCACAACTTTTATAAACACTGGTTTTAGGTGACCATTCAAACTGTACTATATTTCACAATTTAAAAAATTTGAAAAAAATCATATGAGGTTTAAATAAATTGCTTTTTTCACAAGCCTTTCTTTTTGTTGTGTTTGGTTTACTACGAAAAATGAAAATGATGCACTAAATAAAACATCAAATTAGGCTACAGTTGTATATTTAGGGGGTATAGAAAAACAAAATCATATTTTAGAAATGAAATCCCACATTACAGCTACCGTATTGGAGTTAAAAATACATATAACACAAACATACAAACTCACATATAGGTACCGGTAATGCAATACGACTAATAATATATACTAGTACCTCTATAAATGGTCCATTTTTCAGATCTGAAAATCATCTGTAAAACACATCTAATAACAGATGGTTTTAATCCAGTACATTTTAGTGAAGACTGACAGATACATCAAAAAAACATATTTATTGGATGTAATAATTGCGAGTCTCACTCTACCCTATTTTAGGTAATGTAAAACAGACCTGATAAAAGCATCATTTTAGAGATGTATCTGTTTCTAGCATAAGATCTATTTCCTGACTAGTAATCACCAAAATGTCAAACAAAAAAGTGTAATGTCCATTTGACAATGTGTGGGACACAATGTTAGATAATGTTATTTAATATTAAAGTAAACTCATACTTAATGTCAAAACGGCCGTAACACATTGAGACATATTAAAGCCACATGTCCACTTGTTCAGACATGGGACACAAATGCACACATTTTGTGTGAATGTCCATTTATGTGGTTACCAATATGTTTTTGTATCCATAGCTACTGCTATATTATCCAGTTTGAAAAAATGTATCTGCAGATGTACACCAGATGACACTCCATTGTGGAGAAATACACAGTCGTATGTTATTTCACTGTGTGGGATTTTAGTCGTATCCATGTCTGCATACCACACACTACTTTAAGTCATGTGTTACATTATAATAATACACTACAACCTTGTTATGCCGTAAAAGTCATTTTACAGTGTTAAAATATAACTCCATTAAACACAGCGACATCTTACACAATGTGCTGCCTAATAACATACCGAAACCATGTTATACTCCATTAAACACAGTGACATATTACACAATGTTTTGCCTAATAACATACTGAAACCATGTTACACTGCAATGTTCATGTTACAACATAATGTTACTGCATAAAAGACAATGAGACACAACTCTTGTGGTACATAATACTCTAAAACCGTGCTATACTGCAACACTCAGTTCACAATGTTATAAATGTATTACAATGTTATTTCTTAGTAATAGCTGTTGAAGCATGGCTTCAATCTTGGGATAAGGACAGTCATCAATTAGTTTAAAAGTCACAGAATATAAATGGGCCAAATTTACCAAAAGTATTTATCCCTTAGACACATGTAACCTTCCTAAACAGTTGTGTATATTTAACAATTTAAGATAAACACAATAGTTTAGTTATGTGTAAATACATTATCATTGATCACGGAGGAGGGGGGTCACGGGGCCACCCTTCTTTAATTTTCACCCAGCGTGAATACTGATCAGGGAACATTTTGTTCAGTATAGCGTCACAATTCACTATGCAAGTTTCAGAGATCGCTACACAATTGTAAAATTGCTACATTACATAGGAGTTGCTAATCAATTTTCAATTGACTACAAATATTGGTAATCAAGATTTTGAAAAGAAAATGTTCCCTGATTATATTTTGTAAGCATTTAAGCCTTAAATGCAGGGCTAGGTCTGCCACTCTCCAAATTCACCTATTGCAAATTTTATCAATTGGTGAAGTTTATTTTAATTTGACAAAAGTAATTCATGTCATAATTGATATTTTGTTGAAATTAATTTTGCTTTTCTAAATAGATCATTTGGATACATTTTCTGCTCACCACAACCTAGCCCTAAATCACATCTAAAAATAGATGCTTAGCGATCAACTCTTTGATAAATCTGGCCCAGAGTTATTCCATATCTACTGACTTAATTAATGAAAGACATGAGATAACCACATCCAACACCTTTCTTGGTGATCATCACCATCACAAGCACACAACTGGGCAGATCAGTGCAGTTCGTTTGTCTAGGCTGCATATTCCAGCGACAATCTACACAGTAATGTAAACCTACAAAAGTTAAACTACTTGGACTATTTCTTGTTCTTGGTTTCATCCTCCAGCACGTAGTCCTCATCTTCATCATCATCCTCATCCTCAGCATCGTTCTCGTTGTCCGACGGAGCGGGGGTGGACGACCTGGACATCGAAGGCGACGACGGTTCAGACGCCGGTTTCGGATAATGAAAGTGTTTGCCCTGAAGACAAAAGAAAACTGTCACAAGCTTGGTGAACACTGCATCCAGAAATCCCACAAACAGTTGCTTTGTGTTATGATAGATGCTTTGTTTATTGGTATAGAATGAATGATGTTTAACAACACCGCAGCAGGTTTCCTGCCAGAGGATACAAAGGTAAAGTTATGTACCCTAAAATCTAGGAAATTAATGGATACATTTATAGAATTTTTAGAAAGATTATAGTAAGAGAACTGCTGCTTAAAAATTTGACAAAGTACACAAAATGCAGTGCAATTTCAAATAATTTCAAAACTATAACCACCTGGTAGGGACACTTATATCTGTTTTGTTTTTATATTCTGGCAGAAAAACTGACAAGCAGAAAATAAATTCTTTGTTATTGGGTTCAAACAAAGATAGCACTATGTGTATGATAACATTGAAGCCCAGTGATACCTGATCATTTCGAGCAGCAATGAATACAAATATTAAAAACAAACTATTTTTGTCAAACAATTTTAACTGTTTTTGAAAGTTAAATAACCACGATTAGAAAATGCACGAACAGCTGTATTTTCCCTACGAAGAACGACTTTCAGTCTACAGTTACTCACTGAAATGCTGTCATCAAGACACGCTTCTGGGTGAGTTTTCATCAGTGCTGATGCACGAGCCTTTCGGTAATACTACAAAAAAAATTAAAAATTCAAGTAAAACAGAAAAACAACAGTTCATTGATGACAAGGAAAAAACAATAACAGTTCAATAATGACAAGGGAAAAACAGTAACAGTTCACTGATAAAAGGGGGAAAATACTAGTTCAATGAAAATACTAGTTCAATGATCACAAGGGAAAAACAATAACAGTTCATTGATGACATGGGAAAAACAATAACAGTTCACTGATGACAAGGGGAAAACAATAACAGTTCAATGATAACAAGGAAAAAACAATAACAGTTCAATGATGACATGGGGAAAAACAGTAACAGTTCATTGATAACAAGGCAAAAACAATAACAGTTCAATGATGACGAGGGGAAAACAATAACAGTTCAATGATGACAAGGGAAAAACAATAACAGTTCACTGATGACAAGGAAAAAACAATAACAGTTCACCAACAAGAAGGGAAAAACAGTAACAGTTCAATGATGATAAGGGAAAAATAATAACAGTTCATTGATGACATGGGGAAAACAATAACAGTTCACTGATGACAAGGGGAAAACAATAACAGTTCAATGATAACAAGGAAAAAACAATAACAGTTCAATGATGACATGGGGAAAAACAGTAACAGTTCATTGATAACAAGGCAAAAACAATAACAGTTCAATGATGACGAGGGGAAAACAATAACAGTTCAATGATGACAAGGGAAAAACAATAACAGTTCACTGATGACAAGGAAAAAACAATAACAGTTCACCAACAAGAAGGGAAAAACAGTAACAGTTCAATGATGATAAGGGAAAAATAATAACAGTTCAATGATGACAAGGGAAAAACAATAACTTCATTGATGACAAGGGCAAAACAATAACAGTTCACCAACAACAAGGGAAAAACAGTAACAGTTCAAAGATGACAAGGGAAAAACAATAACAGTTCATTGATGACAAGGGAAAAACAATAACTTCATTGATGACAAGGGAAAAAAAATACTAGTTCAATGATGACAAGAGGGGAAACAACAGTTTACTGATGACAAGGGTAAAACAATAATACAAGTCTATAGATCACAAGGGATCTAGGGACAATCCATCGATGGTAAGGGAAAATAAGATCAAAAGTTTACTGCTTTAAAAAAAACTGCATATTATTTTTTTGAGACGAGCTATAAATGAGATATTTTAAATACAAATTTAAAGGGCTAATACATGCTCACTAATATAATATAATACAACTAAATGGTGTCAGTGATGAACCTGTTTTATTTATGGTCACTACATGAATTTATTAAGAGGGTGATAAAAGACTCACGACTCCCAGGTTTCGCCAGTCCAACAGTTCACTAAGTCGTTCAGTTCTGTTCCTCTGAATAATCCGCTGTCGCCGTGACAGACAGGTGAAGTCAAACATATTCTGAAACACAAATTATCAACAAGCTTAAATACAGCTTAAATTAATGAAGGAAAATATGCTGTGACTGAATTTTTCCAAATATGACCTCAACCCCTGCAATTAAGAAAATGGAGAAAACTTGGAGTGTTTTCTCTTTTATAGATATATTACCTGTCCTCAAACAAGTGCACTCCCCCCCCCACTTCCTACGACAAAAAAAAATTCAAACCTGAATATAGTCCAAGGCAAAAACGTGCCATGGTCAACTGCAGGTATTATATCTTCAGTTTAACAGTTTTTACAATTTTGTTATACTACTTTCATTAAAAAACATGCATTCAAATTTCCATATCTCCTAACTTCAAGGGCCATAACTGAAAAATCAGTAAATCACCCTGAAAATTAAACTTGGTCTGTAACAGTACATAATAAAGCTATATACAAAATTCCATCTCAATATCTTTAGGCATTATAAACAAAAAACGTCCAGAAAACAAATGTTCATATCATAGCCTGTAACTGTGTGATAAATAGGTAAACTGCCATGAAAGTTAAACTTGATGTGTAACAAAACATGATAAAGCTATGCATAAAATTTCATCTCAATCTCCTGAGGCATTGTGAAATAAAAGATCCAGATAACTATATATGGAACAGACAGACGGACGATGTGATGTAATTTTTAAAAATAAAAAAGGGAATTCCCCATAAAAAGTTCCAGTCCTAATCACACAAATGTGTGATACAAGATATATGATTGAATGGGTATGTGATACAAGTTTGTACCAACCTGAGCTAACATCTGAACAGATTCTTCGGGACTCTTGAATCGCCGATCAATGATGTAGATGCCGTAAGACTTGGGGTCCGCTATATGGTCATGCATGAAGCACCCAAATCCAGACAGATTCGTCGTTATGCTGGGAATTCCCATCACGGTGCACTCCGCTAATAATTAAAGGAAAGGAATGTTTAAACAACACCTCAGAACATCATTAAACTATGGTCTAACGTGGTTATTTTGACACTTGGCAGAGAGAAAGAGAGGATTCCTGCTGACACGGCATAGGTTACTGATGCTGATAAAAGCAGCAGGTGATCTTTTACATACACTTTCCCACAGACAGGACAGGTTATTCAGGGATAGCACTGGATGAGCAGGACATTTTGTCAAAGTACCTGTTAAACTTTTAAAAAGTGCACAAACTGTTATTTTGAAGGAAAAAATTTATTATTTTATGAAATTAATTTTCAATTAAAAATAAAATTTGTTAATTATTTTTAAAATTTGCAATTGGTGAATTTGGTGAGTGCCAGAACTAGCCCTATTGCTGCGATAATGATCAATTTATCCACACTGTACAAAGAGACCGAATGTTATATCAAACTGAATAAACAGAACTTGGCACCCGCCTGGTGTGTAGCCCCAGGGCTCGTAGTATGAAGGGAAAACTCCGAGATGACATCCTCGAACGAAATCCTCATAGTCTAAACCAAACAGAGGGTTTGTGGAGTTGAGAAACTCCGGGTGAAACACCACCTGAAACAAGAGAAAGAAAACCACCCATCATTGTATTGGCTTTATAAAGATTAGTCACAGTAACTGGACAGCTTGGAAAGATTTTCATCATCACAATATATACTGACGTCCAAAAGAAAGTATACCAAAAAAAAAGTATTTAAATTCCTTTATAATTTGGATTATGGAAATGAAATGGTGGTTAAAAATTTCGCCCAAGTACAACCAAATGTATCCAATCACCTAAAGCCAGTGAAATTGTCAATTTTCATAAAAAAAACATGCATATTGCTACAACGACATCTGCACCCATATAACAAAATGCATGTGTTAAACTGGTATAAAAATCTCTTGAAACTGCACATTAGTAACACAGTACCCGGAAGCACACAAGAAATGCCTCGTTTGTCAGCAGCACAGAGAGAGAGAGAGCCATTGGTATGGCCCAGCTGGGAGCCACGCATGACCACATTGCAAGAACATTCGCTTGTACCCGTGCTACCATAACCAGGTTGATGGAACGTTTTCGGCAGACAGGGCAGACAAGTGATAGGGCTAGGAGTGGAAGACCACGTGTGACCACGCCCATTCAAGACCATTACTTGCACATTCTCCATCTCCGAAATCGCTTCATCCCCATGACTACATCGGCATCAACAGCATTAGGACATCGTGTTAGTCGACAGACAGTGTCAATACGATTACGGGAACATGGTATTCGAGTACGTCGACCCTATTGTAGAGTTACGTTAACGCAACAACACCAACATTACAAATTGATATGGGCCAGGAGGCATCATCGTTGGCAAGTGCGAGACTGGCGACAAGTTATGAACCCCATCGAACATTTGTGGGATCATTTTGACAGACAAATCAGAAGACGACCAGTACCACCACCCAACCGTCAGGACGGAAAGAGCTTTAATTGACGAATGGCAACGGATTCCCGCTAACATCATCCGGCGCTTGACGTCATCAATGCGGCGATGTGTTGTGACATGCATTGATGCACACGGTGGACCTACTTGCTATTAATCCAATGTTTAGTGACTTTGCAGACACTTAACATACTGTTGTTGAAAAACTGTTCTGACAGTGACTTCGTGAATCATCTCATTTTGACCCCATGTGTCTTTGTAGCACAGTTTCTTAAACATTTTATGCTTTTATTGAATGAAATTTTGTTCACAGCATGCCAAAACACCACTCTCATGAATATATATCTTTTGAACATGCAACATGTTTTGGTTTTTCTTCAGTAGTCTCTCAGAGTCTTGGTATAGTTTCTTTTGGACGTCAGTATAGTCAAGGCTGACAAAGTGTATAACAGGCTATTACATAGAGAATACTACATGAGTGGCTGTTAGATACCATTTATCTTATAAGTTGTTTAAAACATATCAAACAAGCAAAAGAGAGTTGGATACCTTTTTAAATGAGTTGTAAGATAAATGGTATTCAACAGACATACATAAATAGTTTTCTATTTCTTTCATATCTCCTAAAACTAGGTTTAAAATAAATTTAAATGTCTTTTCCAAGTAAATCTTATTTATGGCGCTTGTGGTTGCAGTAACTTATGCATCACATAGATACCCATTTTAGGTTGATGTATATGTCACAGTGCAATCAATTTCGCTCATGCCTTCTTTGATTGGATGGTTAGCATCTAAGAACAACCAGTCATACGTCTTTAATTCAATAATGGAAATATATTGGTGTGTGTTATTATAAGTAACAAATGATGTTCTGATCAAAGGGTGTGTAAGAAATTTGTTTTATCAATGTAAAATCAAGTTTTGATTATAAATATTAACGCTGTGGAAACGTTATTAATCATATGCTAATGGATGTCAAACATGTGGCAATTTTGAGAAATAACCCAAATAAGCCCATCAATGGTGATCAATCTTAAGACTAACCACTCACCAGGTGAACACTTTACCAGTTGGCTACGTCCCGCCCCAGTGGAAAAGGAAAAGAACATAAGGCGTTCAACACTCATATTTCTAATAAACAGCAAAAACAAGTCGAACCTTGACTCTATCTTCGCTGTTGTTGAAGAGGTGACATCTTCGCAAAGCATTCAAAACTTGGTCATTATAGTCATCAATAACATTGTGGGTACAGATTGGCGGTAGACTTTGTCTCTGAAATACAAACACACAGATTACCAGTCACATCGCTGATACCATGGTTATCAGTTTTATCACCTACATCACTGTCAGGCTTTCTGCCAGAAAATAATTTGAGGGTACGAAATAAAACAACACACACCATAAATGTCTATACTAGGTGGTTACCGATTTGAAATGTCTTGAAATTACACACCGCATTTCATGCACTTTGGTAAATTCTAAACAACAATTCTCTTACTAACACTGGTCTTAAATTAAAAAATATATCCACTAATTTCCTAGATTTTTAAAGTACGTTATTTTACCCTCTGTACAATCTGGCAGCAATCCTGATTGTAAATTTATATTTCCTACTCTAAGGCCCAAAATGCACTAAAGCTGGGTCTGAGTCCGAGTGGTACCAGACAACAAGTAAACACGCTGAACTGATTATGAAAAAACCCACACAGAATATGTGCTACACAAACTACAGATCTGGCACTGACAACATAGAACATGCGCTGTATTTTCACTGTGCCAAAATAGCAGCTGCACAATGTTCAAATCCTACTTTTTCATTTTTCTTAATAAACAACAGGAATCAATGTGGAATTGTTGGTGTTTATCGAAGAAATTTTTGTTTTAATTATAAAAGCAGTTAATACATAAATCATAACAGATCCAGACATCAATATGCACCAAACAGGGTGGGTAGAGTTTACAAAGCCTGTTTATGTCTTACACGCGTATAACTACATACATTTACAATGCTTAAACAGCTGCATTTAAGAAAAACAGCCTAGGAAATTCGGCCCGGTGTCTTAGTCACACTCACCAGATCCAACCCAGCTTCGATGTGGTTTGGGCCTAAAATTAACACAAATCTTTTTTTATTTTACAGAATGATGGAACCAACTCATTTCGTTTTCATTACAAAAGTGAGAAGTGAATGGAAAATAAAGAATCAGCCAGAAATCTGAGGAAACAAATAAAATAAACTTAGAGGCTTGAGCCCCGTTCCACGAATCATTTTTAGCTCTAAGATCGCTTTGTGAAACAGGGCCCTGATCTCGAGCAATGATTTTGGTCTGAACAGTGAAATAATGTTAAATGACGGTTACCTGTGCCGCAAATATACATCGTTTGAGACGGACAATGTCATCCTGCTCCATCAAATCATCACCAGTGGGTAAATTGCCTCTGAAATAATCAATTAAATTAGCAAAAATCTATCCATTTATTATCTAATATATGTTTTTTGAAAATTTAAATATTTTAAATACAGTACCAAACAAGCATTCTGAGAGTATTGCTAAAGTAATACTTGTTCCCTACCGGGGAAAACAAATGTTCATATCTCCTAAATGCAAGGGATACAACTCTGTGAAAACATTTAATTAAGATGATCTGAAACAGTACGTGATAAAGTTATACACAAAATTTCATCTCAATATCTTGAGGCATTGTAAAAAAAAAGTGTTTGAAAAACAAATTTGCATATCAATTAATAAATATTTCGGATGTTCAAATGTTCATATCTCCCAAATTCAAGGGCCATAACTCTGGGCAAAATGGATAAATTACATGAAAGTCAAACCCGATCTGTAACAGAACATGACAAATCTATACACAAATTTTCGACTCAATATCTTAAGGCATTGTAAAAAAATTAATAATTGAAAAACAAATTTGTAATGACAAAGATATCAAATTGCTGCAAGTTTCTGACACATCATAAATAAATAAAACTACAAATGAAAAAAAACCCAATACAATAAAAATTAGTGCTTGTGAAATGACACAAAATAAGATGGCAAATTATTAGCAAATATTATTAAGTTAGAATAGGACTAAAAAGTATCTGAATCAGAACTCTGAAATAAGAACCAAATATGGCCAAAAATATTTTATTTTATAAAGACAGTAACAGCCATACTTGCTATCTATAGATGTAATTTTAACTCTTTATGCCTGCTATATTCATAAAAACATTACAAAAGAATGATAAAATGTGTCGCCATTATCAGATTTCATTGAGGTAGTTAATTTTTCTAATCTTTGGTTCGAGACCATCAGGTACATACTAGCATATTTTGTTATTCCCATTTCAATCTGGTATAGACAGAATCCTCGGTCACTAGTCAGAAGTGTTGACATGTACTAATGGTTTTTTTTTTTTTTGTTCAGCTAATTATTTCATTAATTCTGTTTTATTGTTTGGTTCCAGACCATTACAAACATACTAGCATATTTCGTTAGTCCTATCTCAATTTGGTCCAGACAGAATGTTAAGTCACTAGTCAGAATTACTGAAATGTGCTGACAGTTACTGTAATGTTTTTGTGGGGTTTTTTTTTTTTTTTTGGGGGGGGGGGGGGGGTCCTTTTTTTTTTTCAAGAACACTTACTGTAAACAAATTTCAAAGATTCGTTTTCCGATTTGATTCTGGACATGACTGACCGTGTCCTTCAGTTGCTTGGCAATAGCCTGACCTCTCAGAGACTCCACGTTGAAGTTGTTTGTCCGAGCAGGAAGAATCAAAAATGCCACAACCGTCATATCACTTCCAGCTTCCTGATACAGAAAGAAAAACAACAATGACATGGAATTAAGTGTTTTACCTAAAAAAAACATTCAATGAAAACAATTCAATTAAATTTTTTATTAAATAAAAAATTTCTAAATTTAAAATATAAAAGGTCATAAGAAATTTATGTTCGTACCTTCATGAAGTGATTTAATCGAGCTAAAGCTTCAATAAACATGTCAACACCTTTGTTAGAAAATTCGTATCGGCCCGCTATGAAGAAATATAGCGTCCGGTCCAGATCAAAGTCATAGTGACTGGAAAAAAACAAACAAATGCAACATGAAGTAAAGTTGAAATGTCTACATTGTATTTCACTCAATAGTATCAAACCAAAACAAATTCTGTAACAATTAATTAATTAAAGATCTCAAGGTTACTCTTATGATAAATCAGGCCTTCGAATTTGACGGAAATGATCGTTTCCGGTACCGTGTTGGTAGTGTCAGTATAATTGCAGAACAGAAACTTTGTTTTCCATGATTATTATATCAAGTACGACTATTCAACAAAAATAATATACATTATATATAAAACAAATTTGAAACAGTTTCTGATGGGTTCTTATGATCACAAGGCATGGAACCGAAAAAGTGTTTGAAATCCTATGGCCCGTAAAGAGAGAATAATACACGAGTGGCCGTTAGATACCATTTATCTTACAAGTTGTTTTAAAATGTATCTAATGAGTGAAAGTGAGTTTCATACGTTTTTAAATGAGTTGTAAGATAAATGGTATCCTAACGGATACGAATATATTCTCCTATTTCTTACATATCCTCAAAAACCAGGTTTTAAGCAAATTTTAACATCTTTTTCGACTAAAAGATATTTACAGCCCTTGCATTTAAGTGTCACACACAAATGATTGTCAGATTAACTATACTTCACAGCGTAATCGATTTCGATCGTGCTGTTCTTTCATTGGATGTATGGCACTGGTGACCTGGTCATCACCTAGGAGCAGCCAGTTGTATGTCTTGAAACTGTTAACACACATACATGTGTAAAGAAGTATGTGTTATCAAAAATAACGAACGATGTTCTCACCAATGGGTGTGTAAGAAAATTAAAATAATACTGTAAATTAGAATATAGCTTAAAACAAATTATGAGTAAGCTATTTTATAACAAAGCTGAAGTAAAGTGTAACTATATTTAGAGTGAAACACTCAATCATCATAAAGAGACTAATGTCTCTAAACTGAATTGTTAATATGTCAACAGACTAGATTTATTTACATTCTAAAATCACCAATATTTATCAATTACAATAAAGAAATTTACACATTATATGTACTTCAAATTAAACTGGTATTTTTTTAAGCCAGTCACTGATTTTGTGTGAAATATAAAATAATTTCCTTTTAAACAGCAATTGTGTCATAATTGTCTGCAACAGATATGTAAAAATAGTTAAGAAGGCTGTTTTGAAATTGGTAAAAACATATATTTAAAAATACCCATAAAAATGTCCTCTAATAAAGTCTGAGATTTTTTCCTTGTAGATGGCATGTAGATTCTGAAACTCATGGAGTGCACTAAATTTGATAACATTTAGTCCGTTTGGTGTTATAACATCTGGAAAAAAATTGGATTAAATGATTATTTGTATTCTAAGAAGACATAGTAAAAGTTTAAAATATATAATATATATACACACATGTATATACATTCATAGACAAAACAATTTTTTTTGGTGGTAATTATTCATTAATTAAACAATACTGAAACAACTGTAAGGCATAATCATTATAAATATACTAGATGTAACCCATTCTTTGCATGGGACAGTTGAGATAGGAGTGTGGTGGTCTAACACTGGGCGTTTCCAAAAATACGACCACTGTGTAGGTAGCCAACCTCATCAGTCAAGGCTATATACACAGCCGCCATGTATATTATATAGCCACTGCTATGTTAAGTGAAAAAGATGGCAACATTCATTGAGGTTGTATTTATGGAATTCATCTTTGTACGCAATATTTAGCACAATTTGTATATGGTACTCGACAGACCTGAGCAAAAAACAAATCCTTGCTACATGTGGTATTGTGCAAGTACAAAATAGGTGGGTTGGTAATTCAGATCAAAAGAGAAGCAATCAGAAGAATTAGAAATTGTTAAAAAGGACTTGCATATCACATGATAGACCTCACAAAAATATTCATAAATATACAGCCTCTTAATATGGCATCAATTTTTTTATTACAATGATCTTTAAATGAGATTCCATAAGAAAAGTATGGCAAAAACAGAATACTACAAATTACATGCTATACGAGTCACACACTGATTAATTAATTATTGGCTACTGGATGTTAAATGTTTGGTAATTGTAACATAGTTTTCACATGTTTCCATTAGTAGCAAGGGATCTTCTACGTGCCCTTTCACACAGACAGGACAGCTCATAGCAGTCTTTGATATACCAGAGGCAGGATGCAGCCAACTGATAAATGCCCTTTCACACAGACAGGACAGCTCATAGCAGTCTTTGATATACCAGAGGCAGGATGCAGCCTACTGATAAATGCCCTTTCACACTGACAGACAGCTCATAGCAGTCTTTGATATACCAGAGGCAGGATGCAGCCAACTGATAAATGCCCTTTCACACACACAGACAGACAGCTCATAGCAGTCTTTGATATACCAGAGGCAGGATGCAGCCTACTGATAAATGCCCTTTCACACAGACAGGACAGCTCATAGCAGTCTTTGATATACCAGAGGCAGGATGTAGCCTACTGATAAATGCCCTTTCACACACACAGACAGACAGCTCATAGCAGTCTTTGATATACCAGAGGCAGGATGTAGCCAACTGATAAATGTCCTTTCACACACACAGACAGACAGCTCATAGCAGTCTTTGATATACCAGAGGCAGGATGCAGCCTACTGATAAATGCCCTTTCACACAGACAGGACAGCTCATAGCAGTCTTTGATATACCAGAGGCAGGATGTAGCCAACTGATAAATGCCCTTTCACACAGACAGGACAGCTCATAGCAGTCTTTGATATACCAGAGGCAGGATGTAGCCTACTGATAAATGCCCTTTCACACAGACAGACAGCTCATAGCAGTCTTTGATATACCAGAGGCAGGATGTAGCCTACTGATAAATGCCCTTTCACACAGACAGACAGCTCATAGCAGTCTTTGATATACCAGAGGCAGGATGTAGCCTACTGATAAATGCCCTTTCACACACACAGACAGACAGCTCATAGCAGTCTTTGATATACCAGAGGCAGGATGTAGCCTACTGATAAATGCCCTTTCACACAGACAGACAGCTCATAGCAGTCTTTGATATACCAGAGGCAGGATGTAGCCAACTGATAAATGCCCTTTAACACAGACAGACAGGACAGCTCATAGCAGTCTTTGATATATACCAGAGGCAGGATGTAGCCTACTGATAAATGCCCTTTCACACACACAGACAGACAGCTCATAGCAGTCTTTGATATACCAGAGGCAGGATGTAGCCTACTGATAAATGCCCTTTCACACAGACAGACAGGACAGCTCATAGCAGTCTTTGATATACCAGAGGCAGGATGTAGCCAACTGATAAATGTCCTTTCACACAGACAGACAGGACAGCTCATAGCAGTCTTTGATATACCAGAGGCAGGATGTAGCCTACTGATAAATGCCCTTTCACACACACAGACAGGACAGCTCATAGCAGTCTTTGATATACCAGAGGCAGGATGCAGCCAACTGATAAATGCCCTTTCACACAGACAGGACAGCTCATAGCAGTCTTTGATATACCAGAGGCAGGATGTAGCCTACTGATAAATGCCCTTTCACACAGACAGACAGCTCATAGCAGTCTTTGATATACCAGAGGCAGGATGTAGCCAACTGATAAATGTCCTTTCACACAGACAGACAGGACAGCTCATAGCAGTCTTTGATATACCAGAGGCAGGATGTAGCCTACTGATAAATGCCCTTTCACACAGACAGACAGCTCATAGCAGTCTTTGATATACCAGAGGCAGGATGTAGCCAACTGATAAATGCCCTTTCACACAGACAGACAGGACAGCTCATAGCAGTCTTTGATATACCAGAGGCAGGATGTAGCCTACTGATAAATGCCCTTTCACACACACAGACAGACAGCTCATAGCAGTCTTTGATATACCAGAGGCAGGATGTAGCCTACTGATAAATGCCCTTTCACACAGACAGACAGCTCATAGCAGTCTTTGATATACCAGAGGCAGGATGTAGCCAACTGATAAATGTCCTTTCACACAGACAGACAGGACAGCTCATAGCAGTCTTTGATATACCAGAGGCAGGATGTAGCCAACTGATAAATGCCCTTTCACACACACAGACAGGACAGCTCATAGCAGTCTTTGATATACCAGAGGCAGGATGCAGCCAACTGATAAATGCCCTTTCACACAGACAGGACAGCTCATAGCAGTCTTTGATATACCAGAGGCAGGATGTAGCCTACTGATAAATGCCCTTTCACACAGACAGACAGCTCATAGCAGTCTTTGATATACCAGAGGCAGGATGTAGCCAACTGATAAATGTCCTTTCACACAGACAGACAGGACAGCTCATAGCAGTCTTTGATATACCAGAGGCAGGATGTAGCCTACTGATAAATGCCCTTTCACACAGACAGACAGCTCATAGCAGTCTTTGATATACCAGAGGCAGGATGTAGCCAACTGATAAATGCCCTTTCACACAGACAGACAGGACAGCTCATAGCAGTCTTTGATATACCAGAGGCAGGATGTAGCCTACTGATAAATGCCCTTTCACACACACAGACAGACAGCTCATAGCAGTCTTTGATATACCAGAGGCAGGATGTAGCCAACTGATAAATGCCCTTTCACACACACAGACAGACAGCTCATAGCAGTCTTTGATATACCAGAGGCAGGATGTAGCCAACTGATAAATGTCCTTTCACACACACAGACAGACAGCTCATAGCAGTCTTTGATATACCAGAGGCAGGATGTAGCCTACTGATAAATGCCCTTTCACACAGACAGACAGCTCATAGCAGTCTTTGATATACCAGAGGCAGGATGTAGCCAACTGATAAATGCCCTTTAACACAGACAGACAGGACAGCTCATAGCAGTCTTTGATATACCAGAGGCAGGATGTAGCCTACTGATAAATGCCCTTTCACACAGACAGACAGCTCATAGCAGTCTTTGATATACCAGAGGCAGGATGTAGCCAACTGATAAATGTCCTTTCACACAGACAGACAGGACAGCTCATAGCAGTCTTTGATATACCAGAGGCAGGATGTAGCCTACTGATAAATGCCCTTTCACACAGACAGACAGCTCATAGCAGTCTTTGATATACCAGAGGCAGGATGTAGCCAACTGATAAATGCCCTTTCACACAGACAGACAGGACAGCTCATAGCAGTCTTTGATATACCAGAGGCAGGATGTAGCCTACTGATAAATGCCCTTTCACACACACAGACAGACAGCTCATAGCAGTCTTTGATATACCAGAGGCAGGATGTAGCCAACTGATAAATGCCCTTTCACACACAGACAGACAGCTCATAGCAGTCTTTGATATACCAGAGGCAGGATGTAGCCAACTGATAAATGTCCTTTCACACACACAGACAGACAGCTCATAGCAGTCTTTGATATACCAGAGGCAGGATGTAGCCTACTGATAAATGCCCTTTCACACAGACAGACAGCTCATAGCAGTCTTTGATATACCAGAGGCAGGATGTAGCCAACTGATAAATGCCCTTTAACACAGACAGACAGGACAGCTCATAGCAGTCTTTGATATACCAGAGGCAGGATGTAGCCTACTGATAAATGCCCTTTCACACACACAGACAGACAGCTCATAGCAGTCTTTGATATACCAGAGGCAGGATGTAGCCTACTGATAAATGCCCTTTCACACAGACAGACAGGACAGCTCATAGCAGTCTTTGATATACCAGAGGCAGGATGTAGCCAACTGATAAATGCCCTTTCACACAGACAGACAGGACAGCTCATAGCAGTCTTTGATATACCAGAGGCAGGATGTAGCCTACTGATAAATGCCCTTTCACACACACAGACAGACAGCTCATAGCAGTCTTTGATATACCAGAGGCAGGATGTAGCCAACTGATAAATGCCCTTTCAACACACACAGACAGGACAGCTCATAGCAGTCTTTGATATACCAGAGGCAGGATGTAGCCTACTGATAAATGCCCTTTCACACAGACAGACAGCTCATAGCAGTCTTTGATATACCAGAGGCAGGATGTAGCCAACTGATAAATGCCCTTTCACACAGACAGACAGGACAGCTCATAGCAGTCTTTGATATACCAGAGGCAGGATGTAGCCTACTGATAAATGCCCTTTCACACAGACAGACAGCTCATAGCAGTCTTTGATATACCAGAGGCAGGATGTAGCCAACTGATAAATGCCCTTTCACACAGACAGACAGGACAGCTCATAGCAGTCTTTGATATACCAGAGGCAGGATGTAGCCAACTGATAAATGTCCTTTCACACACACAGACAGACAGCTCATAGCAGTCTTTGATATACCAGAGGCAGGATGTAGCCAACTGATAAATGCCCTTTAACACAGACAGACAGCTCATAGCAGTCTTTGATATACCAGAGGCAGGATGTAGCCTACTGATAAATGCCCTTTAACACAGACAGACAGGACAGCTCATAGCAGTCTTTGATATACCAGAGGCAGGATGTAGCCTACTGATAAATGCCCTTTCACACAGACAGACAGCTCATAGCAGTCTTTGATATACCAGAGGCAGGATGTAGCCAACTGATAAATGCCCTTTAACACAGACAGACAGGACAGCTCATAGCAGTCTTTGATATACCAGAGGCAGGATGTAGCCTACTGATAAATGCCCTTTCACACACACAGACAGACAGCTCATAGCAGTCTTTGATATACCAGAGGCAGGATGTAGCCAACTGATAAATGCCCTTTCACACAGACAGACAGACAGCTCATAGCAGTCTTTGATATACCAGAGGCAGGATGTAGCCTACTGATAAATGCCCTTTCACACAGACAGACAGCTCATAGCAGTCTTTGATATACCAGAGGCAGGATGTAGCCAACTGATAAATGCCCTTTCACACAGACAGACAGGACAGCTCATAGCAGTCTTTGATATACCAGAGGCAGGATGTAGCCTACTGATAAATGCCCTTTCACACACACAGACAGACAGCTCATAGCAGTCTTTGATATACCAGAGGCAGGATGTAGCCAACTGATAAATGCCCTTTCACACACACAGACAGACAGCTCATAGCAGTCTTTGATATACCAGAGGCAGGATGTAGCCAACTGATAAATGCCCTTTCACACACACAGACAGACAGCTCATAGCAGTCTTTGATATACCAGAGGCAGGATGTAGCCTACTGATAAATGCCCTTTCACACACACAGACAGACAGCTCATAGCAGTCTTTGATATACCAGAGGCAGGATGTAGCCAACTGATAAATGCCCTTTAACACAGACAGACAGGACAGCTCATAGCAGTCTTTGATATACCAGAGGCAGGATGTAGCCTACTGATAAATGCCCTTAACACACACAGACAGACAGCTCATAGCAGTCTTTGATATACCAGAGGCAGGATGTAGCCAACTGATAAATGCCCTTTCACACAGACAGACAGGACAGCTCATAGCAGTCTTTGATATACCAGAGGCAGGATGTAGCCTACTGATAAATGCCCTTTCACACAGACAGACAGCTCATAGCAGTCTTTGATATACCAGAGGCAGGATGTAGCCAACTGATAAATGCCCTTTCACACAGACAGACAGGACAGCTCATAGCAGTCTTTGATATACCAGAGGCAGGATGTAGCCTACTGATAAATGCCCTTTCACACACACAGACAGACAGCTCATAGCAGTCTTTGATATACCAGAGGCAGGATGTAGCCAACTGATAAATGCCCTTTCACACACACAGACAGACAGCTCATAGCAGTCTTTGATATACCAGAGGCAGGATGTAGCCAACTGATAAATGCCCTTTCACACACACAGACAGACAGCTCATAGCAGTCTTTGATATACCAGAGGCAGGATGTAGCCTACTGATAAATGCCCTTTCACACAGACAGACAGCTCATAGCAGTCTTTGATATACCAGAGGCAGGATGTAGCCAACTGATAAATGCCCTTTCACACAGACAGACAGGACAGCTCATAGCAGTCTTTGATATACCAGAGGCAGGATGTAGCCTACTGATAAATGCCCTTTCACACACACAGACAGACAGCTCATAGCAGTCTTTGATATACCAGAGGCAGGATGTAGCCAACTGATAAATGCCCTTTCTGATAAATGCCCTTTCACACAGACAGACAGACAGCTCATAGCAGTCTTTGATATACCAGAGGCAGGATGTAGCCAACTGATAAATGCCCTTTCACACACACAGACAGACAGCTCATAGCAGTCTTTGATATACCAGAGGCAGGATGTAGCCTACTGATAAATGCCCTTTCACACACAGACAGACAGCTCATAGCAGTCTTTGATATACCAGAGGCAGGATGTAGCCAACTGATAAATGCCCTTTCACACAGACAGACAGGACAGCTCATAGCAGTCTTTGATATACCAGAGGCAGGATGTAGCCTACTGATAAATGCCCTTTCACACAGACAGACAGCTCATAGCAGTCTTTGATATACCAGAGGCAGGATGTAGCCAACTGATAAATGCCCTTTCACACAGACAGACAGGACAGCTCATAGCGGTCTTTGATATACCAGAGGCAGGATGTAGCCAACTGATAAATGTCCTTTCACACACACAGACAGACAGCTCATAGCAGTCTTTGATATACCAGAGGCAGGATGTAGCCAACTGATAAATGCCCTTTCACACACACAGACAGACAGCTCATAGCAGTCTTTGATATACCAGAGGCAGGATGTAGCCTACTGATAAATGCCCTTTCACACAGACAGACAGACAGCTCATAGCAGTCTTTGATATACCAGAGGCAGGATGTAGCCTACTGATAAATGCCCTTTCACACACACAGACAGACAGCTCATAGCAGTCTTTGATATACCAGAGGCAGGATGTAGCCTACTGATAAATGCCCTTTCACACAGACAGACAGCTCATAGCAGTCTTTGATATACCAGAGGCAGGATGTAGCCAACTGATAAATGCCCTTTAACACAGACAGACAGGACAGCTCATAGCAGTCTTTGATATACCAGAGGCAGGATGTAGCCTACTGATAAATGCCCTTTCACACAGACAGACAGCTCATAGCAGTCTTTGATATACCAGAGGCAGGATGTAGCCAACTGATAAATGCCCTTTAACACAGACAGACAGGACAGCTCATAGCAGTCTTTGATATACCAGAGGCAGGATGTAGCCTACTGATAAATGCCCTTTCACACACAGACAGACAGCTCATAGCAGTCTTTGATATACCAGAGGCAGGATGTAGCCAACTGATAAATGCCCTTTAACACAGACAGACAGGACAGCTCATAGCAGTCTTTGATATACCAGAGGCAGGATGTAGCCTACTGATAAATGCCCTTTCACACACACAGACAGACAGCTCATAGCAGTCTTTGATATACCAGAGGCAGGATGTAGCCAACTGATAAATGCCCTTTAACACAGACAGGACAGCTCATAGCAGTCTTTGATATACCAGAGGCAGGATGTAGCCTACTGATAAATGCCCTTTCACACAGACAGGACAGCTCATAGCAGTCTTTGATATACCAGAGGCAGGATGTAGCCTACTGATAAATGCCCTTTCACACAGACAGACAGCTCATAGCAGTCTTTGATATACCAGAGGCAGGATGTAGCCTACTGATAAATGCCCTTTCACACACACAGACAGACAGCTCATAGCAGTCTTTGATATACCAGAGGCAGGATGTAGCCAACTGATAAATGCCCTTTAACACACAGACAGGACAGCTCATAGCAGTCTTTGATATACCAGAGGCAGGATGTAGCCTACTGATAAATGCCCTTTCACACAGACAGACAGCTCATAGCAGTCTTTGATATACCAGAGGCAGGATGTAGCCAACTGATAAATGCCCTTTAACACACAGACAGGACAGCTCATAGCAGTCTTTGATATACCAGAGGCAGGATGTAGCCTACTGATAAATGCCCTTTCACACACACAGACAGACAGCTCATAGCAGTCTTTGATATACCAGAGGCAGGATGTAGCCAACTGATAAATGCCCTTTCACACACACAGACAGACAGCTCATAGCAGTCTTTGATATACCAGAGGCAGGATGTAGCCTACTGATAAATGCCCTTTCACACAGACAGACAGCTCATAGCAGTCTTTGATATACCAGAGGCAGGATGTAGCCTACTGATAAATGCCCTTTCACACAGACAGACAGCTCATAGCAGTCTTTGATATACCAGAGGCAGGATGTAGCCAACTGATAAATGCCCTTTCACACAGACAGACAGGACAGCTCATAGCAGTCTTTGATATACCAGAGGCAGGATGTAGCCTACTGATAAATGCCCTTTCACACACACAGACAGACAGCTCATAGCAGTCTTTGATATACCAGAGGCAGGATGTAGCCAACTGATAAATGCCCTTTAACACAGACAGACAGGACAGCTCATAGCAGTCTTTGATATACCAGAGGCAGGATGTAGCCTACTGATAAATGCCCTTTCACACACACAGACAGACAGCTCATAGCAGTCTTTGATATACCAGAGGCAGGATGTAGCCAACTGATAAATGCCCTTTAACACACAGACAGGACAGCTCATAGCAGTCTTTGATATACCAGAGGCAGGATGTAGCCTACTGATAAATGTCCTTTCACACAGACAGACAGACAGCTCATAGCAGTCTTTGATATACCAGAGGCAGGATGTAGCCTACTGATAAATGCCCTTTAACACACACAGACAGACAGCTCATAGCAGTCTTTGATATACCAGAGGCAGGATGTAGCCTACTGATAAATGTCCTTTCACACACACAGACAGACAGCTCATAGCAGTCTTTGATATACCAGAGGCAGGATGTAGCCAACTGATAAATGCCCTTTAACACACAGACAGGACAGCTCATAGCAGTCTTTGATATACCAGAGGCAGGATGTAGCCTACTGATAAATGTCCTTTCACACACACAGACAGACAGCTCATAGCAGTCTTTGATATACCAGAGGCAGGATGTAGCCTACTGATAAATGCCCTTTCACACACACAGACAGGACAGCTCATAGCAGTCTTTGATATACCAGAGGCAGGATGCAGCCTACTGATAAATGTCCTTTCACACACACAGACAGGACAGCTCATAGCAGCCTTTGATATACCAGAGGCAGGATGCAGCCTACTGATAAATGCCCTTTCACACAGACAGGACAGCTCATAGCAGTCTTTGATATACCAGAGGCAGGATGTAGCCAACTGATAAATGTCCTTTCACACACACAGACAGACAGCTCATAGCAGTCTTTGATATACCAGAGGCAGGATGTAGCCTACTGATAAATGTCCTTTCACACACACAGACAGGACAGCTCATAGCAGTCTTTGATATACCAGAGGCAGGATGCAGCCTACTGATAAATGCCCTTTCACACAGACAGACAGCTCATAGCAGTCTTTGATATACCAGAGGCAGGATGTAGCCTACTGATAAATGTCCTTTCACACACACAGACAGACAGCTCATAGCAGTCTTTGATATACCAGAGGCAGGATGTAGCCTACTGATAAATGTCCTTTCACACACACAGACAGGACAGCTCATAGCAGTCTTTGATATACCAGAGGCAGGATGTAGCCAACTGATAAATACCCTTTCACACAGACAGACAGCTCATAGCAGTCTTTGATATACCAGAGGCAGGATGTAGCCTACTGATAAATGTCCTTTCACACACACAGACAGACAGCTCATAGCAGTCTTTGATATACCAGAGGCAGGATGTAGCCAACTGATAAATGCCCTTTAACACAGACAGACAGGACAGCTCATAGCAGTCTTTGATATACCAGAGGCAGGATGTAGCCTACTGATAAATGCCTTTTCACACAGACAGACAGCTCATAGCAGTCTTTGATATACCAGAGGCAGGATGTAGCCAACTGATAAATGCCCTTTAACACAGACAGACAGGACAGCTCATAGCAGTCTTTGATATACCAGAGGCAGGATGTAGCCTACTGATAAATGTCCTTTCACACACACAGACAGACAGCTCATAGCAGTCTTTGATATACCAGAGGCAGGATGTAGCCAACTGATAAATGCCCTTTAACACAGACAGACAGGACAGCTCATAGCAGTCTTTGATATACCAGAGGCAGGATGTAGCCTACTGATAAATGTCCTTTCACACAGACAGACAGCTCATAGCAGTCTTTGATATACCAGAGGCAGGATGTAGCCAACTGATAAATGTCCTTTCACACAGACAGGACAGCTCATAGCAGTCTTTGATATACCAGAGGCAGGATGTAGCCAACTGATAAATGTCCTTTCACACACACAGACAGACAGCTCATAGCAGTCTTTGATATACCAGAGGCAGGATGTAGCCTACTGATAAATGTCCTTTCACACACACAGACAGGACAGCTCATAGCAGTCTTTGATATACCAGAGGCAGGATGCAGCCTACTGATAAATGCCCTTTCACACAGACAGGACAGCTCATAGCAGTCCTTGATATACCAGAGGCAGGATGCAGCCTACTGATAAATGTCCTTTCACACACACAGACAGGACAGCTCATAGCAGCCTTTGATATACCAGAGGCAGGATGCAGCCTACTGATAAATGCCCTTTCACACAGACAGGACAGCTCATAGCAGTCCTTGATATACCAGAGGCAGGATGCAGCCAACTGATAAATGCCCTTTCACACAGACAGGACAGTTCATAGCAGTCTTTGATATACCAGAGGCAGGATGCAGCCTACTGATAAATGTCCTTTCACACACACAGACAGGACAGCTCATAGCAGTCCTTGATATACCAGAGGCAGGATGCAGCCAACTGATAAATGTCCTTTCACACACACAGACAGGACAGCTCATAGCAGTCCTTGATATACCAGAGGCAGGATGCAGCCTACTGATAAATGTCCTTTCACACACACAGACAGGACAGCTCATAGCAGTCTTTGATATACCAGAGGCAGGATGCAGCCTACTGATAAAGTGCTTACATGATGCAAAGATCAATCTCCATCGATGGGCCCAATGGACTATTTCTCATTCCTGCCAGTACACCATGACGGGTATATCAAAGTTATTGGTATATGCTGTCCTGTCTGTAGGATGGTGCATATAAAAGATCCCTTGCTATAAATGGAAAAATGTAGCAGGTTTCCTCTCTTAGACTATGTCAAAATTACCAAATGTTTTAACATCCACTAACCAATGATTAATAATTAATGTGCTCTAGTGGTGTCACTAAACAAAACAAACTTTTAACATATCAGTCCTGGGGCACTGCTTGGGACAGAAAAAAAAACCCAATAGGTCTGACACAGGTTAAATCCAACAACCCAAGCACCTGAGACAAGCACTCCCCCGACTGATCTAATCACCCCACCCCACCCCACCATACAGTAAGAATGTCACTTTACCCGGTTTTCTGCTAAGTAGATGTTCTGCCTCTATTCCTGTTATCTCCGACACTGTGGCGAAAATATGTGTACAGTGAACAGCAGCTCTCTCCATGCAATATCGGTGATAAATCTGTCGATCCCCGGCCTCTTTGTCCAAGTTATACTGGAAAATAGTTCAAGACATCACTTACTATTGGTACTTTTGTTTATCTCAGAGATCACACTAAAAAGAATTCTGGTTTAGCCTCTTTTTTTTCAGATATGTAGTGTATTTCCTTGAAAATGTAATAAAATGTGGTTAATTTAAGAAACTTCTTATTATCCAAAGACTAAATGTTGTATAAAAACAGCAATTGCCTAATTTTACAATGGACAGGTTGAGCCCGGTATCCAAGTTATACTGGAAAATAATAAACCCAGTGTACAGAAAGGGTTAATTCATTATGTTGGGACTTTTTTAAAAACACCACATATTATCTTAGTTTTATTTATCCAAGTTATACTGGAAAATAATGAACACAAGGTAAATTCACTATGTTGGCCTTTACAAGACACCACTTATTACTAGTATTTTCACATATCTAATATTGAAAAGTCCTGTACTTGAATAACTGTACTTGAATAACTGTGGGCACAAAACTGCATTAATCTGGATCAGCAACTTAACTTACTGCTCACTCACCTTATCAAGATTATTGTAGAAGTCTGACTTGCCAGCACAGAGGTAGCGGCCCAGCAATGTAGCATGTGTGGTGAAAATTGTACTGCAGTCGATGTTCCGTGTCCGGAGATACAACAGTCCGACACCTGCCAACCACTCATGGAAGTGTGTAATAATGAGAGGCTCGCCAGGGCAGTTCTTGTAAAACTAGACAAACAAAACCAGACTAATTACTGATTGGCCATTTACAAACTAGCTCCGACACTCACCAATTGCAAATTTTAAGAACTGACGAATTTTATTCTGGCAAAAAACAAATTGTGTAATAATTGATATGTCTTTGGGAAATAGCTCTAGGTTCTGCATTTTTTTAGATAATTTGGTGAAATGTTCTGATCAGCTAGAACTATCCCTGAAATATCAATATTCTCACAAGCTGCAGACCATACGGTTTAAGGAGCACGATCGTTCTGATCCCCCATGATGACCTTGAAACATCTATCTATTATCCGTCCCATCCTTCTGTTTTTTTGGGTTTGACGTAAGAAGAAAAGTTAAAGTGTTTTAGAAATAACAAAAATATACTATTTTCGTGTGCAATTTAGAAAACAATTGGCTCAGAAATAAGCAGAAGTTTGTTTTGTTTAACGACACCACTAGAGCACACTGAATTATTAATCATCGGCTATTGGATGTCAAACATATGGTCATTTTGACAGTCAGAGGTTACCCACTAAATTTCATTTCATTAGTAAAAAGGGATCTTATATGCACCATCCCACAGACAGGATAGCACATACCACAGCCTTTGATATACCAGTCGTGGTGCACTGGCTAGAACGAGAAATAGCACAATGGGCCCACCTACGGGGATCGATCCCAAACAGACTGTGCATCAAGCGAGTGCTTTACCACTGGGCTAGGTACCACCCCTTGGCTCAGAAATAGCTAGTAGTAAATTTCATAGCATGAAAAAAAATATGTGTGGGACGGACTATAAATAGGTTGGTTTATTAGCCATTGTAATTCAGAAAATGTTCTCAGCTGAAACAAATGCTTAGGTAAAAGTTTGCTTTATCTAAAATAAGCTTTATCTCTGCAATTTTATTATAAAGTCACAAGTACTAGTATTTCTTCACAATAAATTTCAGTTGCATGAATTCTATGGACAGGATAAGAAAATACACACTAAAAATGTAATTGGCATTATAAAGTGTTGACTAAAGTGTTCAAAAATTGTGATCAAAACCTTCACTAAGTTGTGTCAGCAAACAAAATACTGATGTTAATCCATTTTATTTAAGATTTTTACATCAGATAAAAATGGTTAGAGCCAATTTATAAGCTGAGTAATTTGAAGGGAACAAGTGTACAAATAATTAACAAACCATAAATAAAAATATGAAACTAACAGTACTGTACATTTTTATTTAAATTCTTCTTCAAGTGCATACTGACCATTTTTTTTAATTGCAGCATTTAAGTATTTAATGCCCATGAAGCTTACCTCTTCAATAAACCAGGCAACAAGTGCTCCAAAAATAACAGCATCATTTGCTTCTCTGTCGTGCCACGGTATCCCTATACTACACGCTTTCCACAACTCGTGTTTAAACTCATCCAGCTTCCAGGCAGCAGATCCAATATCAAACAAGATGACTTTCGGATAACCATCTATCAACCAGCGACCAAAGTAAACCTACAAAAAACATTTGAGATTGATCTTGAGATTTGAGATTAACTAAACTTAGTGTCCATTTGCACAGGCTGAAACTAGGGTGCACCTTTAAATTAAGACACTTTTAAAATAATTTTTGAAGGAAGTACTCTAAAAATAAGTTAGGTAGTTATGTGTAGTCTAAGAGGCTGACAAAATTATATTTAATTTACAGTGGTAAACATAAACAGAGGATAGTCCCCGAGTGTCTTGTGATATCATAATTTATCAGCACGAGTTGATAAAAGTATGAAATCCAAGGCTTGCCGAGGATTTTTATACTTTTATCAACGAGTGCTGATAAATTATGATATCACAAGACACAAGTGGGGTATTCTTTTTATCATCCATTATCATTCTTTTCATTTACGACAGTTGTAAACAATGTCAGTAAAGTGGGTTGAATGCCACTATATTTGACAGCGGTACGACTCGTTAACTAGCAGAACGGCAGTGGCGTGACGTCACTAATGATAGGTTTAGCACTGAAACAAACACAGTGACATAACAAAATATTGTCTTGTGATTAAAATTTGACCAATTAAGATTACAAGAAGCAATATCTCTTGCAGAGAATATTGCAAATTATAGTGCCAGCGATATCTCCTACAAAAGCCTTTAATGGATGATAAATACACATTATACTCTGTCCACAGATTACCTTGATTCCAGCATTCCTCATTGACTGAATGGTGTCGCGGAATATGTAGTTGTGAGGTTCGAGAATCTCGACCTCTGTGCGCACACACGACTCATTGTACGGACCCATCAAACAGTACTGTTCTCCAAGTTCTTCCACCGTCATCGGAGCTTTAGTCTTTATCACCGTGTAGATACCACCAACTGAAATTGTCAACAGTAATCAGGGTTAGCTCAGAGTGATCGGAAAATTTCACCAACTTATCTATTAAACTTTAAAAATTGTAGAAACCCAGTTATTTTCTAGATAATAAAATAGCAATTATTACATGAAATTATTTCACCATTTTAAAATGAAATTTGCCAGAGTTAGCCCTGCAGAATGACTGCATTTGAAATCAACACCAGTTACATGTTATTGCAGTAAAGCAGGGATAGCTGTGGGTGAGCAGAAAATTTCACAACATTATCTACTCAACTTAAAAAATTGCAGAAACAGTTATTTTTCAACGAAAAAAAAATTATCATATGAAATTATTCACCATATTAATTTAATTAAAATAAAATTTGACAATCGTTTTTAAAATTTACAATTGGCGAATTTGATGAGTCCTGGAAAATAAATATTTATTTTTCAACATTTCAGTCAGAACCCTTCTAATTTTTATGACAATCTTCATTGTAGTACAGGATTTAAACCCACAGAATTTGAGATGATGTACTGTTTGCTGAATGATGTACCTTACCACTAAATCATGCATTCACATTATAGGTGAACATATCTTTTAAAGAAGGAGCTTACTCAACACATTTAATTATCGTTACATATAGTGTCAAACATATTTTTAAGGACCACACAGACAAGAGAGGAAACCAATGGATATTTTACATGCACCATCCCCATGACTTCTAGATTATGGTAGCCCCACTCCCATGACTAGTGATATTCAATGTTGGGCTAGTAAATAACTACTATTGCCATTCCCAGTGGCTAGTGAAAGAAACGTCAAATGCTGCATTCATGTCTTATTTTGTAAATATAAATATCCTGAACACACCCTGACCCCACCAATCTTAGTGTTTTTAACCTCTATCTCCCTCTTTAGGTAACATATCCGATTATTACTATTAGTAAACTTGTATTAATTAAAGAAGGGCTAGTGAATTTTTAATCATGGCTAGTAAATTTTTAAAATCACCGATTCCTTGGTATAATTAGTGGATTTAAAAAAAATTCTAGAAGCCCTGCATCCCACAGACAAAACAGTATAAACTATGGCCAACTGTGGAGCATTGGCTGGAACAACAAAACATCCCAAATGGGTCAACTATTGGGCAGCAACAGGAATAGATCCTAGACCAACCGAGCATCAGGTGTGTGCTTTACCACTGGATTATGTCCTACTCCTTAAGTCTTATAAACTCAATCGGAATCAGTTCTTACAGAATGAACTTAAAATAATTGATTTTTAAAATGGATATTGATTGCAAGATTAAACTTAACACTTTTCTTAATACCTTTTTTCTATGATTTTCAAAGACTGTTAATGTTATTTGATAGAAAATTATATTTTAAAAACTATTTTTGTCTGTTCTCAACTGTACTGTTACTGAAGACACATTAATTACTGCCACAGCCTCTGCCAGAAAAACTCTCTTTACAGATACTTGCCAAAAATATATGGTCTTTATATGTTTTAACATAAATATCTTTCTGGATGTCTGTTTATACATTTATTAAAACTCAGAATGCAGCTTTTATTTTTTAAGCAAACAATTTACCATTATAACCATTCATTTGTTCAAATCAGTGATAGAAATAAGCAGAATTTTTCACTAGTCCACCAGACAAACACATCTAGAAATCAACAACATAGTGATTTCCCTAGAAATTAGGCAAGGCATGGTAGACCAAACACTTTTGGGGCATTTTCACAACTTTTGGGGCACTTGTTTTTCATTAAAAATACTGTTTTTTTAATTAAAATAATCATTAATGTAATTTATGTGCTTGCTTTATTAAATGAATGGAAAAAGATATAAAAGGCATATTTTATTAATTAATAATACCTTTTGGGGTGTTTTATAAAGGCAATTTTAGAATTAATAACTGAAAAAGGCTTGTTTAATCTCAGGGCAGCATGGTGCTGATTGAGGCAAGATAGTGCTAGATTATTAAGGCATGGTGCTGCACCATGCTGAAACAAGCTAGGGAAAACACTACAATATTTTCACTTGTCCAAATAAATAGTTTGTTTCATTCAAGTACAAACCGGCCTCGGTGGCGTCGTGGCAGGCCATCGGTCTACAGGCTGGTAGGTACTGGGTTCGGATCCCAGTCGAGGCATGGGATTTTTAATCGAGATACAGACTCCAAACCCTGAGTGAGTGCTCCGCAAGGCTCAATGGGTAGGTGTAAACCACTTGCACCGACCAGTGATCCATAACTGGTTCAACAAAGGCCATGGTTTGTGCTATCCTGCCTGTGGGAAGCGCAAATAAAAGATCCCTTGCTGCCTGTCGTAAAAAGAGTAGCATATGTGGCGACAGCGGGTTTCCTCTAAAAACAGTGTCAGAATGACCATATGTTTGACGTCCAATAGCCGATGATAAGATAAAAAATCAATGTGCTCTAGCGGCGTCGTTAAATAAAACAAACTTTACTTTACTTTCATTCAAGTACAAGGACGATGTTTTTCATTGCTTAAAATGAAACTTGATTGCACTTTTTACTTGTCCACTGGACAACCACCAAGGTACATTTTGTTTGTCCAAGCAGATTTTCACTTGTCAGGACAAACGGACAAGTGCTTATTTCGAACACTGCAACTTATATCACGACTGCAAAACATCAGAATTTTTATATTCGTTTTCTAAAACTTAGGACTCCATTTTGTCATTTGCCTTAAAATAATTTTTATAAATTATTTTAAGTACATGTTTTGTTGAACAACATACGGTACATTTGATAAAACACTGAAAGATTTTGTTGGAAGTTTTGGCTGTAAGCTATACCACTAAACATTTCACTTACCAAAACAGGTAACATAGTTAACAATATTTAAATGGCCGATAGTGATACATGCTACATGATTTGATGCACATGTAGATTTTGCTACATAGCAGCCGGCTTAGTGCTCATTTTAAGCGTAGAAATACTAATAAAAAGTTAGTTATTTGGATAGTAACGGTCTGTTTATAAATATTGATATGCTTTAGAACCGAATGCTTATGCTAAACGAAACTGGTTCACCCATGATAATAAAAACATTAAAAATAACAATAATTATTATTATTTATTAAACATTTGTTATGGCGGAGGAATTCTTGCCACTTCTAATTCTATATATAACCAGCATGTGTTTTTGGTTTATCTCAACCCATCACACAATAATTTGAATGTACAATGTGCATTTAACACAGCCCATGCCACTAGCACTACGGGTACAGGCTAAAACGGAACTGTGCCAAAACGGAACCTATCATGGCTAAAACGGCACCATATATAAATATACTGAACCGCAAAAGAAACGCGAGATTTTTAAATGTCATTTCTATATGGTAAATTATAACAATTTATTTCGGGGATGTAACTGTCAATATTACAAGACACGCTGGTTTATGACTGAGACCCAAATTGCAGGTACCCTTTCAACTTTCCATGAAACGACACGCCAAAACGCACCTGTCTCGAAGGCCGTGGGTGGCAGTCGCAAACAATTGTCATGAAAACCGAAATGCACGTGCATCTCGTGGAGGTTATGGGTATAAAAACCAACTTGAACCGCGTTCCTGGCATTCGTAATTTGCACGCATCAGGTATGACCCGATTGTCAGCAGCGCAGAGAGAACAAGCTATCGGCCGATTGCAAGCCGGGCAGCGTGCCCTGGTTGTTGCTAACGCTTACAATGTCCATGTCAGCACCATCCATCGTCTACAGCAGCGGTACATCAACACCAACAGCACCGCAGACAGTCACCGCACCGGGCGCCCCCGCCCAGGCAGGACCGCTACATCAACCGGCAACACCTCCATGATCGCTTCAGAACGGCCAGCATGACAGCTCGCGCGACCATTGGCACTGGACAGCGACCCATCAGTGACGACACGGTACGACGTCGACTGGCCGCCAACAACCTCTTTTGCCGACGTCCCGCTCGAGGACCTGTCCTCACCGCCCGCCACCGTCAGACACGACTACAGTGGGCTACACAGCACCAACATTGGCGGCATCAACAATGGAGGTTGATAGTCTTCTCTGACGAGAGCCGGTACTGCGTTTCCAACTCGGATGGCAGAGTGAGGGTGTGGCGTAAGAGGGGTGAACGCTACAGAGACGCATGTGTCCTGGAGAGAGACCCGTGGGGTGGCCAAAGCATCATGGTTTGGGGTGCTATAGGCCTGAATCAGAGAATTGGGCCCCATTTGTTCCAAAATGTTGGTGCAGGCAGAGGGAATGGCATCACAGCGCAGCGCTACGTTGACCAGATTCTAAAACCTCACAAAGTGCCCTTCTTCACGCGTCACCATAACCACGTGTTCCAGCAGGATAATGCTCGCCCCCACACGGCCAGGATCACCATGGACTTCCTGCGTCAGCACAACATCAGAACTATGCCGTGGCCGGCTCTCAGCCCTGATTTGAACCCGATTGAACACCTGTGGGATGAAATCCAGAGACGGCTTAACCAGGTGGTCCCACGGCCGACAACTCGTGTGCAACTGGAGGCAGCTTTCCTGAGGGTGTGGGCACAGGTGCCAATGGCTTTTGTGAACCGCCTCGTGCACTCCATGTACCGACGGTGTATGGCCGTTTTGAACACCCAGGGAGGACATACACGGTATTGAACATGTCACGCCCTACAATCTCGATGTGCTGGATCCCCCCACTACCTGAACACAGGCAAACGACCCAGAGACTGTGGTCAAAGTGCATCCAATAAATTGACTTTATCAGATTTTTCAAAATTTATCTTTGATATTAATAAATTGAAACATATTTTCTCAGCCACACATGTGTCGCATTTCTTTTGCGGTTCAGTATATATATAACTTATCTTATTTTTCTTTTCAGGATTAGGGTTAGGGTTCAGAGCAATGAATAGGGGTTGGGGGGTGAATTCGGAAGTCTTTCCATTTTGATGAGTAGACTGGCCACACTGTTTATGTAATGTTACTACTAATATTACGTATTAATAGATTATAACGTGATGTAAATACGTAAATTAAGAGTTCACAAGAGCTCTCCTCAGCAAGATTGGCGTCTGGCTCTTGTCAGAGGCGGTTCCCAATGGGAGCGTGCTTGAACAGTTATCTGATGGAAGCACGTAAATAAATTTACCTGACCTGAAGATTGTTTGTGCAACTAATAGACTATCAGAACTGACACAAAAACATTTATTTTTTATTTTAATAAATAACTTTTCATTTGAGTTGTTGTTTTGTTGGGGTTTTTTGTCTTATTTACTATTCTTCAAATAAAATTCAATTATGGTGCCGTTTTAGCCATCGTAGGTTCCGTTTTGGAAGGACTTTCCTTTGGCACCGTCACTAACCCTAACCCTCTATGATAAGTATTTATAATGTTCTTTATACGTGACAGTGCCAAAGGAAACTCCTACCGAGTAATGTTGCACAAATTCAATGCACTAACAAATGGAAAAAAGTGTTAATTATCGGCTTTCTTTTTCTACATAGTTTGCACAAAATGACCTGCAACTCACCCTGCCCTAAATAGGTGCAATCGCCGAATCATCGAATGGGCATAAAATTCAGATTCAGAATTTGCAACCGTTTGTGTTTTGTCACTTTTGGTCGATAACGTTTGAGTGTACAGGGACAAACCTTTATTAGCAACTTCCCATGCAATTTCAAAAACCCATCTATTCTGTGCAGCAGCGGCAGCGCCACGATCAAGAATAACATCATCGAAATCTGGTGCGACATTTTTCAATGTTCTGAAAAAGCTCCCCCTTCGTCTCATCGCCATATTGACCTTTGAAGGTTGCAACAGCAAAATTGCAAGGTAAAGGTCGCTTGCGTACGCTTTTAATTTTCTTCTGTCTTTGTATTTCCACATTTAATAGGAGAACCGCATGATTAATGAACTCTTGAATACACTGTTAAAGCTGCAAACACGCGTAATATTCAAACATTTATATAAATTGCCAACTGTTATTTTCTTCCTATGTCATAATAATTATTTGATTTCCCCATTATTCCAGTAATATATATCCTTTTTTTCCCTTTTTTTTTTTAGGGGTGTGTGGGGATGCCCGAATGGAGTGAGGGTGGGAATTGATGAAACCTTGTTTCCAGCAAAATCAAGGCGAGCTGACGATAACTTTCCTAAAATGGCTGCAGTTTATAAATGTGCTGAGGTGTGATTAGCAATTATTCCTCTCCAGTATTAAATATATACCAAACATTTTAGCTTTATCACTGTTAACAAAAAAACTGCCAAACACAATTACTGTCAAAATATTTAATAACTCAAAAATAGTTTCAATAAGTATAAGTTAAACAAAATATAACATGGACGGAAAGAGAATAAACATACATAAATAAATTTATAAATTCTTGCTCCATTTTAAAATGTACATAAACTGATCACAGACCTATTAATAAAATAGGATATACATTTATTAAAAATACATAAGATGTATTACTTCAATTTTTGGAATCATCAATTATCACAGAAATATTTGGTAAAAAACCCAACAACCAATAATTGAATCCTATCATTGTGACATTAATAATTAGAATACACATATCTAGACTTTTAAAGCTATCCCACATTTTGTGTATGTTTATTAACAAACAATTACAGAATATATTGAAAAATACTGATCTTTGTATGACAACTTTAGTTATTATGGTACGATAATATTAATACATGTAGTTTCAAGTCTGAATATTAAAACAAGAATAACAGTAATAATCATATATTTATTCTAGAGTCAGAGAAAATCACTATACAATGATAATATTATATTTCCTATTGCTTCTTTAAAGAATGTGAAAACATAGTCCAGGTTATTTTAACCGTTTCTGATTATTTTAATTATAAAAATACCAATTTGTTTCAAGTACCATTATAATGTAGCACTCCCCATTTCCAAAATTAAATGTGACACTGCAGTGACTGCACCTTTAAATATCTTTTAAAGAATAGTAAAATACAATGGGGACCGCTCTATAGTCTGAAGGATCAATGGTCCGAAGGTTCAATAGTCCGGGGTAAGGTCTATAAACCTTTGGACTACTGAACCTTCTGACTACTGAACCTAGTGTTAGGGTTAGTGTTGAATCTTCAAACCACTGAACCTTCGGACTACAGAGCTGTAACCAAATGCAATTTCCCCGACTCTCATCCCAGTTAAGGCCCGTTCAACAAAATGCAAAATCTGATCCACATTGTACACCCTCCTTCATATTATATTTTGTAATGATAAGACCAAAACTAAAAAAAAGTAGTTTCTGATCAGACCAAAGTTCCAGAATTAATGCCTCAATGCAGGTTAATTTTTTTTTTTTAGCATGGATTGCAGAGAAAAGGTGGGTATATTTGATATTGTAAATAAGGCACATATTTAAATTGAAATCAGAATGCACGTCCTAGTTCATGTGTGATGTAATTTTGGCTCCAAATGCAGTTTTACATCATAGCAAGAAAAGCTTGGCAAAAATAGACATTACACCGTGGGAAATAAAATAAAATTACCATGGTGACCAGAAATTTATTTGGTTTGGCCTAAGATCACCCCTAACTCTAAAAATAATGTAACTCTTACCACACACCTTTTCCTCCTTTCACTGTCACCATGATGTAACTTGTAACATAATATAACATTACTGGGGTTTTGTTTTTCTTATTTATTTATTACTTTGTGTATTAATAATTACACACTAAAAAAAACACACCTGTAAGAGAAACATTAACCATTACTGCCTGTATTTGATTTAAGAATTAAAATGACACGTTTTACAAAATACTATGCAATTCTTGGCATACACACACACCTCCCCTCTCCCACAAGATTTAATAAAACGTCTCATGATTCCCCTCTCCTAGAGACTTATGCAATTGTTGAACAGACTTTTATGCAAAAATAACAAAGTTTTGGTATTCTGGTGATGACCATAATAAGGACATTAGCCTATTATTCTGCCTTTGCATAAGTTTTTAAAATATGTTTTCAAAAATTAAAAAATATTTTTGGCAGTATTTGCTGTTCATAAATATGATAAAATAGCAATAGAACATGCTACAATTTGTCTTGAGTATTTGGAAGATAATACTAGCATGTCAGATATTTAAATATATTATATGATATACATAAGCATATAAATTAGTAAATTGTTTTGTCATGGCTACACCAATATGTAACTCCAAATAGATTGTTACTCCAAATGGATTGTTACAATACATATTGTAATTGTAGTATATTACACATTAACATGTCAAAAAAATAAACACCAGTAAACTTATTTAAGATATATATATTCCAAGGTAAAACATACAGAAATGGTTCTTCATCTCTTTGGTAGAAACATTTATTCAATTGATTGTTTCAACTCGTAACTCATATTTAACGTAATAAACACAAACTGATCTGTATTGTTTTTTATTTTTAAAAAATATGCAGTACAAAAAAAATGTAACAAATTGGGCTTTCAATCATTTGTGGGGAAAATGTAGGAATTGGGCTTTCAATCATTTGTGGGGGAAATGTAGGAATTGGGCTTTCAATCATTTGTGGGGGAAATGTAGGAATAGTGTATCAGAAAAAAGGTTTACAATAATTAAGGGTTTTTTTTTTTTTTATCTGATGCATTATCATATTATATTTACATGACTTTATTACCTTTACACAGACATGTTTGGAAAAGTTCAGTAAAAGATTATATACTGGTATCTTTCTACAAATAATCATGTAAAACCACTATCATACTCAAAGGCATAGTGCTCATTACGCACAGTATGCATGTGCGTTGTACCAAAAAATCCGGGGATAGGTTGAGGCTGTCTGTAACTGTTCTATAAAATATCCTCTTAAAATTGACTCGAAAAAAGATAGAAAACAAAGGCCGCAGAAAAGGCTCAGAATGCATCTACAGGCGTCCCGAGTTTCAAAATGTTCACGGGGGAGAGGCTCCCCGAATCCCCCCACTCGGTAATGCTAACATTTTTCTGGCTATGCCCCTGATACTGTACAAAGGTTTTGGCAAGTTGTATAAACAATATAAAAAACAGTAACATCAATGGAGCACTAATAAAATTATATTTGCGGAAGTAATAACCATCTGATTTGCTCCTAGCAACAACTACAAGAAGACACATCTCCCGACATAATGAAGAGTTCATTTCCAAAGCACAATATATCCATGTCATTTTATGGAATATTAGGTTTTGTTGCAACATGACAGAGTTTATCATACGAAGCACAGTTTTAATATCCTGTTCAATGGGCATACATCACATTTTGCCGTAAACTTTATTGTCGTATTGTTAAGTTGTACAGTGATACTCCTCTAAACCGGACCAAGTACAAATTCCAGTCTAAAGGAGTATACGGTTTAGAGACGATCAGTTCTGTACTCATATTTACTGTAAAAAATGTTTTGTTTTGTTGGAATTCCAATTTACTGGTGGTCTGTTTAAAGGGGTTTCATTGTACTACTATCAGTATATCATCACTGCTAACTCCAAAATGTGGAAAATGGCATCTTTCGCATTTTGAAAATGAACTGTTCAAATATTTCAAACATAAAACAGTTTGAAACATCTCAATAATATGGATGGTATTAAGTCATCTACTTAAACTGACAGGTCCTAGTTTAAGAAATACATATCTTTTCTGTTTGGTACAAAATATGTTTTAATGACTACATATGAGGATGAACCATTAAAACATTGGACTTGTCAAACTGATAATTCAAGCAAAAAGTTGTAAGTAAATGGTAAAAAAAACGTGATAGGCAAAGGCATTTTACACCTCATTAAAAACTATAGTCAGCAGCTTAAGAACTATGCTATGTAAACAAAGTGGTACAAGCTTGTTCAAATTATCACAGAAATGCATTTATAAGGCACCTAAGACAGAAAACCAAAATACACATTTTATAAGGATTATCTACAGCAGATATTGTATACTTATTTTACTAAATGTAGACACCGATACACATACACAACCACACACACATGCACTATTATTCTATCAGTGATAGAACTTTAGATCTCATCAATTTGTCACATGAAGGTTTGTGGTCTGTTCTGAGCAAACCAAGGTTTTTTGGTACAGTAATGTTATTAACATCTGGCATTACAGAATTGTACTAGCTATTTAAAAATGTATTTCAAGTTATTTTAATCTAATTATATCTTAAATTTTAGTGGTTTTAAAGTGCAATGTTCTGAGGTCAGCATGTTAGAGTGTGATTATTTTAAAGTGCAATGTTCTGAGGTCAGCATGTTAGAGTGTGATTATTTTAAAGTGCAATGTTCTGAGGTCAGCATGTTAGAGTGTGATTATTTTGGGCACAGCATTTATCACCTTGACTTTGATGTAATCTATAGCCCTGAGTAATTCATTTAAGGCTGGTCAATATATTTAAATCACAAGGACTGTATCTTTGGTGTGATTTAAAATATATACAAAATCAACTTTTTGGCCAAAGATTGCCTTTGCCACTGCTTCTGTCTGGCAATAAATGTGGTCTGGGCACAACCTTACTTTATTATGTAACAAATAATAATAAAGGAAGAAAACTTTAAGTGCTTTCTCTTTCCATAAATACTCAACATTTGTGTATTTCCCTCCCCCTTAAACAATGGACTGGTCCATACATCCCAACATCCAATCATTGGCTAGCATCTTCTGTAATTGTGTCTACTGTATTACAAATATATTGATTTCACCTAAACCAAATGAACTGTGTTCAACCTGGGGGTTTTCGGCAAAAGATACACCTCAGTGATATTACTGGCATTTTTTAACAACACTGGCAAGGCAAGACCCTTCAACAGAGTGAAAAATATCATGCAAACCATCGTTCTGTTTTTGCGTCAGTTATGCAAATTTATATTTATGTGAACTTCCAATCATTTAGTGGTGAACCATTATACATTCTCAAATTAAAAGTTACAAACTTCAGAATACAACAAATCTGAATGCATGTTTGAAATAATTGATTAGGTTACACAAATATAATTCACTTAATTGAACAATCAGTTACCTAGTAGGTAACAATCACATGAACCAACTTCTGGTTATGTAAAATTTCTAAATATTGTTCCCTGCTATAAACTGGACTGACAAAAATGGAATACTTTAGCAGTAGTATAATACATAGCAATTTATATTAATGATTTAAAGCAATGCTCCAAACATTGATAATGTCTAGATGTATATCACAACTGATGATAATAGAATTAAGGCCCTTTAACAGTGGCATGTTCGTTTTCATCCAGCTAGATGGCGCAACCGTTCATTAAGCTCCTTCTCTTTCTGCAGCAGTCCATTGGAATGTTTCTTGAAAGCCTCAAATTCCTAAAAATAAAGTGTATCAAATTATTTGTCCTAATTAATTTCACAGTATTGCTGTCTGAATTTGTGTGAGAGTAGAATGAGTTAAAATACTGTACTAATCATTGTCTGGTGGGATTTTTTTGGGGTTTTTTAAAAATAATACATTATTATCTAGTATATACATTGTACTTGTAACAACCATTTTAAAAGCTTGAATATTATAATTAATTTTTTAAATGGTAATAGAATTTATACATTTATATGTACATGCACCTAAATTCACACTAATTTAAACTGGTTTGATGTGAAATTTGTTTAATGAATGCTCAGCACAATGTCAATCAGTGGCTATTGGGAGTCTTAAAATATCTGAGTTGTAAATTTTCACCTGGAGAGATTTTTCAATGTTGCCACCTTATCGCCTTGTCACATCTTTTACATACACTTTTCTATAAACATGGCCTTTGTATGGAATAAGATATGACTCAATGCTTCAGTCAATAAAGGGGCATCAACAGAAGATCTATGATTTGGCTACGTTACATCATCACTTCTGCTTTATTTATGTCATCGAAGATAGTCGCCATCTCCTATCTGTTTTCTCTAATATATCACATGAGATAGCTCCCTGTTCCTTTCTTTTACACATTATCTGAGATGGCTCCCCTTTTCTGCTTTCTGTAATACATCACTTGAGATAGCTCCCCTCTCTGCATTCTTTAAAGGAAACATGTCACGTGACCTATATTTGGCACCAACAATGTACAATTAATTATAAATGGAATCACCTAAAAAAAAAAAAAAAAAAAAAAAAAAAAATATTTTAAATATCTTCATAAAACCCCCCCAGATACGAGCTCTTAGCGGAAATTGCCAATCTTTAATGAGCAGGGCAATCACGAGGTCCGTGACGTCAGAGACACGTTGCTTGATCTGAAGCCGTACACTTAAAAGGATTAGTCCATACCACTCATAAAGAATCTAAGACTTGCACAGCTTACCAAAACAATGAGTGTTTGTTCGCAAAACGTTTTACCGTATCAATTAGAGCTGTTAGTAAATGAAGAAAGACACACATTTACTTACAACAGTGATACTGAAGAAAAAACGGATAGTGAGTCGGAGGGTAGAGAAACCGATGGTGCCAGACCAGACCGGTCGACCAATTTACATTCCGGAGCCCGAAAGTAACCCGGAGACAAAACCAAAACCCGGATGTCAATGCCGAGGTATATACTGTTCATATTTAGCATAAAGATACACCTCGATATGATGTATTTAAATATGTGAAAAATATAAATGTAGGACAAACTTTTTTTTTTTTTTTTTTTTTTTTTTTTAATAGAAAATATTGCATTTTTAATGAAATCTGTATGCACAGTGTAAACAAACGCTCTAATTTACGACAAGACGCTTCACTTTCATTAACCTGACTTGTAAAACAACATAAATGACTTGAGAGTATAATCAACTTTTTAACTAAATATATTTCAATTTGCATCAATAGAACAAAATGGGGTTATAGTATTTTTCTCTCTTAAAAAAAAAGCAGCATATTATTACGCCTATTGGTAGGGTGTGTTAGAGTAAAAACAACCACGCACGATACCCATGTGATAATTTTCTTTTCTTTGGTACTACATAATTGGTCAGTTTTGTAATTTTAGATGGGAAAGTCTACTTAATCAAGGGTTTTACAGCATTATTTACAGTAATGAAGCAGGGCGGCTGATAATGTCCATTAACATTGTACTATAGTCGCGACAGGTTACGCCACAATACCCTGTGATCTTAAAAAACTGGCATGTATTTTGTACGTATGTCTAAACAGTGGTAATCACTTACCTGGTCGATACCCTGCAATATAAACCTGCCAATCAGGAATCACTTGTGCAGGCCACGGAAAGAAAGGACCAATTAACTAAAACAACACTCCGATTCTCAAGTCAGCCCGTGGATGAAACATAATAGTTATTTCGACACCGACAGTAGTGGTTTATTTTGTATTGAACTTCGTGTTACTTTGGGGCTTCGGGCGATGAGGAACGTTTTTGTGACGTACTCCACCCGAAGATTTTTTTTTTTTAAACATCGTACTGAGATATATCCTCATGCCAAATCCCATGTTTGTATATGCCATATTTAATTACTTATTGACGTTTCCTTCTTCGGAGGTAAATACAGATTTTGTTATGTAGGCCTACAGCCCTAACATGAAAAATCTAGTTTTTTTCAACAAAAATTACATTTTTGTTTTAACATATATAAATACATCATGCTGAGCCAAATATGTACAATGTACACCTCGGCATTCGGCTGACACCAAAGTACTATGCGGTGTTGGTGTCCAATCTTTTGTTTTGCGATAAAATACACGCGTCTTTCTTTGGATATAATCCTTTGGAAAACTGTAAAAAGACAATCCCGATCGTTTAAACTGTTTATTTTTACACCCAAAGGCCGCGCAGTACGGCACTGTTGGACTAAAAAGATCGTAAGCCCCTTACTCCATATATAAACAGTTAACAACAGTGGAAGAGTACAGCGGCTCTGACGTCACTTCCCTTTTTTTGCGAACGCTCATGAATAAATATGCATAAATCGTACTTTGATACTGATTGGCGTAATTTCGTCATTTTAAGTTAACTACGCATATTTTATTGTTATAAACTTATTTGTATATTATTTTTATATCATTTTGCTTTTAAAATGAGCTATAATATGGTCTCGTGACATGTTTCCTTTAATTCCTCATCTGAGTTAGCTTCCCCTTCCAGCTTTCTTTAATATATCAGCCGAGATAGCTCCTCCTCCCTACTTTGTTTTATATATACACACATCATTTTAGACACTATCTTGCCAACTTGAAAGTGCATGGTGTACTGTGCAGCTGTCTCATGACATTTTAATACATGGTATTAGTGCCTGCATACTAAATATAATTAGTATGCATTGGGGGGGGGGGGGGGGTGTGTTCTATTATAATGGCAGGATTCATATACAAACATCTACACTTTATGTGCAAATAAACAGAATAAATATGAAGTATACATGTATTAATGTTTTACAAATACCAGTGTGTAATGATTATACATTGAGTGACTCAAGAAAAACCATCCTACTGTTTAATGCTGAATAGCAGTATGTAATGCAGAACACTGACATTTTTAATAAGCCCAGTTTATTATGTTCTATATTGATGGTAAAAACTTTCAATTTGATACAGGGTTACTTTTAAATAATTTGTATACAATATACTGTGAGTGCTATATTAAATTGGTGAAATGTGAACAATTAATATCTCAGATAAGTATGACAACTATAATGGAAATTTCATAAATTTTGTTATTACATGTAAATTTGGCACATAACTTTTATATACAATGTGTTGTGAAATTACAACACTTTTAAATGTGAGATAATTGCAATCATGCTGTGCAGAATACATATATAAATACCTCTGGAAGAAAAAAATCCTTTGTAGCAAATAATAAATAATGCAATTTAAACGACATTATGTATGGCAAACTTCCATTCAAGTCAAAAATAATTTGTTAAACATCAAAAACCCCACAAGTGGTATAACCACAAACACCAGGTAAACATATTTCAGCTTGAATAAAAGAGTAAGTCTGCTTATAATTATTACAAAACTATTTCATCACATATAATCAGGCCCTAATCTAGAATTGAAAAAGAAGGAAAGGTGACTTCTCCCTTTCTAGGACAAAGAGAATTTTAATACAAAATAGGCGAAGTGAACATTTATTGATACATTGCATGTTTCGTCATCTTCTGTGTTTATGCAGAAAGGTTCCGAATTATTAAAAGAGTGACAGTGCCTGATAATTAATATGTCATAGTATTGTCTGGCATATCGGCCAAGAACAAAACAACACTGACTGGTCACTGCAAACAGTGCGACATGTTTTGAACAGTCTTGCACCAAAATAAAACAACAGACTGACAAGGTGTTAAAGGTGCTATGTCAGTTACAATAATGGTGGTTCCATTACCACAGTTTGACACCCAATAGCCGATGTATTTTTCATGCTGAGGTGTCGTTAAACATTCATTCATTCATTCCACCAAAAATATTTATTAATTTTTACTTTGAAACAAAGTTTATACCTTCAGCTATATGCCTATACAAAATTACAACCAAATAATTCCATTTACAAGTAGAATTTTTGGGGTTTTTTTAGCATCACTGTTTGATGTGTACACATTCAACCCACTTACATTTACCCATAACTCTTTGCAGTCAACTGACAAACAAACAAAGATGGTGGTCATGCTATATTTAGCCACACATTATTCAGGAAGCCTCTCTTGTCGCCCAGAACCAGACTTTTTATTAATTATTATTATAGAGTTAACTTGTAGTTACCTATTACAAATAAATGAGAAAATAACCAATTATTGTAGTTTCAACTTTGACATAGGACCTTTAACTGAGCTAGGACACTAAACAAGTTGGTGTTTTGACAATTGTCGGGTGATTTTGTTTTTGAAATTACTTCTTTTAATAACTCAGCAACTTCAGCCGAAGTTTTGCAGAAAAAAAGTCTCATTTCGCTGTCTAGATTAGGGTCTGATATAATTTTATGCAAGTTAATGACAAGTAAATGAGTAACTGAAAAATAACCTAATAATTTCATTATATTCACGATTTGTTGCATACAAATAATTTTTCAACTTGCACACAACATTTAACTGAAAAATATACCTTAATCATTTCATCATATCTATTATTTGTTGTATATAAATCATCTTTCAACTTGCGAACTTGAAGGTTGGAGTTTACAGAAGCAGCTTCTCTTCTGAAAAACAAAAAGGAAAGAAAGAAAGATATTTATATATAATGCATAACTGTGAGCTCATTTTATTCATCAGTTTACAGGCCCGTAGGAGCTGGGGGGGATAGGGGGGATCAGCCCCCCCCCCCCACCCCCACCCCACTTTTTTCGCCAGTTTTTATTTCGGGACTTTAAAATGTCTTATAATGCTAATATGGAAACCTGACGATAGAACAACCATAAAAATTAGCCCTCCCACTTTGAAAATCCATCCTACGGGTCTGGTCTAATTGTACTAAATGTCCTGGTTCAATATCAACTCAATAATTTTCATGCAATTCCACTTTGTTAATCTAACACCACACTGTAGCAACCAGTATGACTGCTTGGGTTGCAAGCTACAGTTTATACAAGTAGATAACAAGAAACAAATCCTGGACAATCGTTATACTCATTACAACTTACTCAAATTTATCTTCCATATTTCTGACCGCCTTTTCCATCTCTTCAACTTTCTTCTGCAGCTTCTTGTTTTCAGTTTGTTCTTTCTGCAATATTTATTTCACACAATCTCTCTCTGTATACATGTATGGATATTAAAATAAAAATCAACATAGGCATATAAATAGCAGTTTATTCTTAAAGATTCCATATATTGTAAAAACAATAAAATTTAATTAATGGTCACATACAATTTCGACCATATCTCTGGGGTATTAGATAAGAAAAATTTATATTTTATATTTATTTTCTCGCAGACCTTTGGTATGCCAGTTGTGAAGCACTGCTCTGTAAAGTTTGGTATTTTGCTTCTTAACAAATATTACATTATTTATAAAGAATGTTTAATTATACTACTAGTGCACATTGATTTAATATTTATCAGCTATTGGATGTCACAGATTTTGACACAATCTTAGAAAAGAAACCATACCATGGTCTTTGATAAACCAGACATTGGGTATGGTTAGGATGGGGGGAAACCAATCAGAGAATGGGTCCACACAGGAGGATCGATCCCACGACCAAAGTACCTAAGGCGAGCGCTTGATCTACTGACTGAGCTAGATAGATCCCGCCCCATGTTATTGACGAGAAGCAAGATTAGAATATTAAATTTTATAACTTGACAGAAATTACATCTTACTTTTACTTTGCATCAGTTCATTAATACATCTGACACAAGTAAAAAGACATTTTATGTAGTACATGATATTTTGCCCTGTATGTTGAAAATAGGAGTTCTTTTAGTATTATTAACAGTTTAGCTTATTTTATTACCAACCTATTATTTATATTACTAAAAAGATACTTTGTATGTATAATATATAGAGGATTCGTCATGAGTATTTTTTAATATGGCAAATATCAACTGAGTCTATGTTAATCAGTATTTGTCAAGGCTCTGCGGAGACAAATACCGATTAGCTAGACGAGGTTGATATGTTACATATTAAAAAACATGAGTAGCGAATTCTATTTATCCTATATCACTTCAAAAATAACATTTTAATTTGATTTTAAGTAAATCACAGTACTAAAGTCGCCGCCATCGGTAATATGACGTCATAACGATTAGTATAAATTAGTTTGATGTCACATATTTTAACTAAATGTTTGAAAACGTTATGCTCAGGTATACAGGTCTTGTTTGTTTGTAAACAAATGACTCATCCACAGCAACACATTACCTAGAGACCCTGCAAATATGCATACCATTATTAACCGGGTTAATACAATAAATTATCACATGGTTTTATGACATGGATATCATGGGTACATTATAGGATAAATAGAGAATAACTAGTTACTGCCTTATGATATCGGCTTTATCCTACGACGGTTAGAATGGTGAATGCTGCTAGGCTCTGCCGAGGAACATTTGCCATTCAACCCGAGTAGGATAAAGCCGATATCTTGAGGCAACAACCAGTTATTTTATTTATCCTGCAATCCTACAGCAGGCATAGCTCTGGCACTCGTCAAATTCGCCAATTTTGAAAACACCTGGCAAATTTTATTTTAATTTGGCGAAAGTATTTCAAGTATTAATTGATATTTTGTTACAAAATAACTGGGTTTTTATAACATTTGAAAGTTTAATATATAATTTGGGGGATTTTCTTCTGATCCAGAGCTATCCCTGGTACAGGAATAGTCGGAAAATGTCACGTGACCTATATTTTTGGTTAGTGACCACAAATATAGAGCTTTATCAAGTTATCATATCGTGCCAATGTATGCCAGTGTTTGCAGGATAAACAGTTGAACACTATTAAAGGCAGACTGTTGGTTATTACAAACCGTGATGATTTTGCCTCTCTGCATGACAAGGTCAAGCAACTCATCCCTTTCTTTGGTGAGAATGGCGATTTTACTACTGGACTCTGTGACAGTATTTTCGTTACTGTTGGTCAGCATCTGTAACTTGTGAGTCACACCTAAAACAAAGTGTAGTTTATTCAGCTTGGTCCTGGCTTACAACTACATGTATAAAAACATATGGCATGTACTGTAAATCATAAAATATTAGCAATCTTAAAATTTAGCGAAATCCGAATAAGTGACATATTAGTGACATAGAACTTTAGTGAGGTCGTCATATCAAAAATTAAAAAACAAATAAGCTCAAGTTTTAGGATCAGCTGAAATAATGATTTTGACAAATCTTGATGTCATGCAGCTTACAGACATCTTGAATTCAGTAGAAAGATACATGTCAACTAACTATTGTTGTTTTGCTATTCTTGTGGTTTAATCAATAGTATGTGACCATTGTTGTGTCTTCAGTTAATCACAGACAAAACAATCACACAAACATACTTTGGAACAGTCTATTGTATGTCTCTTTAAATTTAACGTCATAAAATCTTAGCATCTTGTATGGTCTCGCTAAATTCACTAACATTTTATGCTCGCTAACATTTCCTGATTTACAGTATTCATGAAAATAAATACAATGTATTAATAAATAAACAAACATATGTATGCAATATGTTAATTAATTAATATCTTAATGTTTTGAAATGAACATCACAGACTTAAAGGTGCAATCTCAAAGTTGCATAATAATGGCTTCCAGCTAAAATTATTTATTAACAAATGTTTAAAAAAATTACAACCAAATAATTTTATTTTACTGGTAAAAAAAGTGGGGGGTTTAACATTATGCATGGCGAATGCACCAACTAGTATGCTGCCTTTGTGCAACTCATCTGTCTCTGACAGCCGCATTTAGTTGCCAACAGACAACTTACCAAATTTTGTAGATTGACCGATTTCAAAACAAATTGTTACGATGTGAAAAAACAGGAATCTAATCATACTAAATGTAAATTTGTTTACACTACAAGCAAGGAAATTACAATTTCAATATTCCTGAGTTATTTTTCAAAACATTATGTGTACAGTATTCATTAATTTGTTATTTGTCACAAATAAATATAAAAATAGTGAAATATCACACTTCCAGCTATTAAACTGCATGTCATGTTGCACAATAGAAATAGTAAAAAACAAAAACAAAATAAAATGCTTTATTATTACTATATAGTTTTTCTTTCTTTCTTTAAAAAACAAATCTAAACAATAATATTAATAATAAATGCATACTGATTTTATGGTGTGATAAGTATACTGATTTTATAAACAAACAAAAAATAACATAATATAAATACTTTTCAACCGTTCTTCAGAATCATTTAACTTGTGCTGTAATGATTTCAATTCTGATTGGTGCTGGTCTGTCAGTTTTTGCATACTGGTTCTGTGACCCTCTTCTCTTTCCCGTAACTCTTGCTGAAGATGTCTGCCAAACACAAATAATTTTAATACAGTTTGTCAGCCTAACATCAATGTTTATTGATCATAATGATGTACATGTGCAGGGTTTAACTGAGCTGTCGTTCAACAAATTGCCAAATGTGACAAAGTTAAATTTGGCAAATTTATATCATTACCAATTCACAAAAACATTATTGTGTCTTTGTATGTATATAAGATAGCTATTTTTGAAAATAATTTTGTTTAGCTAAATATTACTTGAATTTGGCTACATATTTTCTAATCAAATTCACCAAACTGCTATTAATTTTTGACATCCAGCTAAAATCCTACATGTCCACATCAAGGTTTAAGCCGCCATTCACCAAATGGCAAAATAAGAAGTAAAATGGAATTTTGTGAATATATTTGATTATGAAATCACCAAAAAGCTAATCAGAAAATAGCATGTTACTATTGATCTACTGCTGTTTTGGTTGTCTACTTATTTCCTTTTTATTTATTGTGTAATTAACTCTGTGAGAGATGAACCATCTAAATACTACTTACACTGTCTGTGCATGTACATGGTTAATTCGGACCACCTTGGACGAGTTTGTACTCAACAGCATTGTTGTCAATAGGAATACCTTAATTTGTTACATAGAATTCATTTGGTACACTTTGGGTGATTTTGTCACTGACATTTACATATTTCTGTGTTTCAATCAGCAAAATATGTAGCAAATTGAGTTGGATATGTGCCAGAAAAATTGAAAAACACAATCATAAATTTTTATCAAAGCTCGTATCAAATCTGGTTTTACAACATGTGTTGAAATATAATACCACAGGACTATAATTATATGGTGAAATAAAATTTATTTCTTTGTTTTTAATATATTTTATGATGTGACGTATGATGTCAGCACTCCAAGACTTATTAAAAACTGCATTCACAAATGGTTGAGAACGTTCACATCACACCACCATGTGAGGGACGTGTAATGTGGGACTTGAGAATGGGAACATGTTCACGAACTTTGAGGAACACATTCAGGCACTGAAATAAGCATTGTGTCTGGTAACCCATTTACAGGTTACCACAAAATATAGCCTGGTAACCTACAGAACTGAATTCCTATTATTAATAATTAAGTACTACTACTTTTAACGTCCTTACATGTGTGCCAGATACTTATTGTAGTATACATGTATTTATGATTCATTCTTTATCTTATCACTGTTCTTAATGTATTACATGTAAAACACGGATGTTCTGAAATTGTATCGGTACGTGCAAACATCAGTACGAGAAACAAAATCCGGAAGTAAATTTATCTAGTGGGCGCTGATTAAATGTGGATTGCTGAAAATTGCTTGCAATTGCTCAAGTGCACATGAACATTAGTGCAATTTCGTACAAGAAAAACGAAACATGGAAGTAAATTCATCTAATGGACGCTGCTTAAAAACGGAATGACTATAATTGCTTGCAATTGCACAAGTGCGCGCAAACATTGATGCAATTCCTTAAGAGAAAATGAAACGCGGAAGTCCGGAATGCATTGCCTGGTTTACATTCAAAAACGAAACTACTGTTAACTTTGAAGTTTTTGTTGAGAAAATGAAACACTGTTCTCAACTTTTCTTACATGTGGTAACCTCATGGTAACCTGAACGACCATTCTCGACTTAATTCGATGCCTGCACATTCCCTGCACCAAAACAGATTTTTGTATACACAGTACATGTAATTTAACAGCAATTGTATAACATTGTTAAATAGAAAGAGTTATTGAAATAAGTATTTTATAATGTCAAAATATAGTGCATTAATTTTGTTTTATTTTATGTGGCTGAATGAAACTGAATTTGCCTACAAATTTTCAACCAAAATTCCAAATAATTGTTTGGGGTTTAGCTTAAACCTTGATATATACCTAATCTTACCTGGTACGTTGTTCCAGACCCGTATATTGTTCTTTAATTGCAGAACACTTTCTCTCCAGGTTGTTAATTTGCTGATCTTTTTCCTGAAGGGCTTTAGAAAACAACTTAGCATTTTCATCACGCAGTCGGGCATTCTCTTCTCTTAGCTCCTTATTTACTCTTTTATACTCGTCCTTGAACTTTATCATTTCTTCATGGTTCGAGGCAAGGTCATAAAACCGCTGGTCGAGAATATTAAATTTTCTTATTTCTTGCTCCAGCTGTTCAGTTGCTTGTTCTCTAAATTCAGTGAGCTGTTTGTTAATTCTGTCGACAGTCTTCATACGAGAATGTGAATCGTCGGCACGCTGCTTCAAGATCATGATCAGCTGTCCCTGTTCATCAATTCTCGATCTCAACATAGCCGCCTCTGTCTTGTCGTCTTCTGAAAGTGACTTGAGCTTTGTCAGATTCTCCAGCATGTTATTCATATCCTGGAAGCAATAAAAGTTAAAAACAGAGATGTTTTAGTTAAGCGTACTCCAGCAGGGGCTGTGCAACAATTACGTCAAGGATAGAAACTAATAGTACAAGCCTGGAAATAAGTGGTCGGTCACGGATAATGTCCAGTACAAATTTGTCATGTAACATTTGTCAAATTGACAGTCACAAACTTATTTTTAGCAGTCAAATGGCAGAGTACTCAGTTTACCAGCATTCAGGAACAATCAGTTACCAAGGGATTGAAATATTGTGTCCTGTTTTTTGTTTTTTTGTGTACATGTGCATGACAAAAAAACAGGGTTTTTTTTTTAATTCAGTTTCATTTCAACTTATTTTTGTAGTTATATCCAATTAAGGTTCAAGCATGTTGCCCTGGGCACACACCTTAGCTATCTGTCCAGGACAGTGGGTTCCATTGTGTTTGTTGTTAGGGAGAGAAAAGAGGGTGTAGTGGTCTTACACCTACCCATTGAATCATTACAATTCGCTCTGGGTGAGAGCCGGTAGCAGGCTGCGAACCAAGTACCTACCAGCCTTATAACCATGACACCACCTACATCTCAGTTACCGTTACAGGATATGGATATCATTTCTTCATAGCAGTGCCGCCACAGATCACAGCGGCACGTTTCCCACCAATATTATCGCATGTTTCGTTCAAATAAAGCTGTAGTTGTATACATATTTAAGTTTCTTCACGACTGACACATACCAGGCGCCATAAAGATGTCTTATGTATTGGTAAGCCCTTAAAATTTGCAATGTACAATATCGTCTGGCTATTCTTATATCCCTTGACTACCATGTTGGTTGTAAGTAGTTTTCTCCGCTATTTTCTTCAGAGCACCACAGAAACTGCGTCAAGTAATATGTTTTTACATACATAAAACTATTTATAAACTGTTGGTATTTTAAAACCATATACCAGGGCACAATATTTCACGCAAACCGCCGTTCTGTTCGCGTGTCGGTTACGCAAACTTAAATTTACGCGAACCGCAAACTGGTTACGTCATGACCTGTAAACGTTCAGAAATTAAAACTTGCAAACTTCACGATTACAGGACGTTTATTCACGCAGACATACTACTAGTATTTCGACAAATGTTTTCTAAAGGCTGAATTTTAGATACTTGATGTGCAGCAAATCTGTAAACAACGTTATATTTCAACAGTTGTAATTTGCAACCAGTCTAAAGGAAATGTTCAGTATAGAGTCAAGCCAAAAGTTTTAAAGAAATGTGCTCAGACCGCTGGGGACAGCTAAATTATCTGCTGCTATTTTATCTCTAAAGGAATATATTATGTAGACATAATATTGGATTGCCTATAATTTTATGTAAACAGGAATCCAAAAGTGTCACAAAAATTGAAAAATACTAACATCGCATAATGAGCTTTAAAAAACCCAAACATTTGGAATGTCACTGTAGTATAGAAGTACCATCGATAAAGTGAAAGTAGCATAGCCACCGCAAAACGGACTCCCTCCAAATGATTATGTATATATTTCAAAGGCATTACGCACAGTACGCATGTGCGTAATGCAAAAACAAAATCCGGGAATAGGTCGAGGCTGTCTGTAATTGTTCTATAAAATATCCTCTTAAAATTGACTCGGGGGGAAAAAAAAAAAAAAAAAAAAAAAAAAAAAGCCTCAGAAAAAGCTCAGATTGTATGTATAGGCATCCTGTTTCAAACTTTTCACAGGGGGAGGCCCCCCGAATATCCCAGCTCGGGCACGCCTTTGGTATGCGTAATGCTAAGAAAATTTCAGGCTACGCCCCTGTATTTTGTTTTAGTACTGCATGGAGCCGATATTCAGTTCTTTTATAATATTGTTAACTTTAGCAAGCATTAAAGAATATTTTTTTCCTAAAATGTTTTCTTTTGTATTTGTTTTAACTTTACGTTTCAGTTAAAAACTATGTATTTAAAATATAATTTCAACGTAATTTTGAGGTAACCCTCAGGTTACGCAAATATAATTCACATAACCGAACTATTGGTTACCTAGGTAAAAGCCAGATTTTGAAATATTGTCCTCTGATATACTGTCCGAGACGAGCTCATGAGGAATATTTTGCGATTACTAATAGGGTTCTTAAAACAGAAACGTCATTTACCCAGTTTATTGTTCTTGTACATATAGAGATGTAAAGTGACGTCATTCAAAAAAAAAATTCTATATTATTACAATGCTTTGCCACATTAAAATAAAAACTGGTCTACTTACCTTGACCTCTGTCAAAAAAGTTCTGACAGCAGACAATGCAGTTTAAATGTCGGTATGTTTTTATTTTTCATAATTTTAGACAAACTATTAAGTTTAAGTTTTAAAAGATAAATAAAAAATTTTTGGTATATTTAAAAACCCGCTTTACAATATTTACAATAATAAAAACGTCACTAAAGCAATAGCTATTGTTCGAAACACACGTGTTAATTATGATTGGAGCTTCATAAACTCTAAAATCTGTTCTGTCCCGCTTTTGTGAGGTTTTTTGATTGGGAAATGTTTTTTTTTATTGTAAATATTGTAAAGCCAAAAACCGCATTTTATAAACAAGGCGGAAACGGACGTATGCATATGTTTAGGTCCGACAACAATATTTGTGCTTCATGTAAATTGTAAATCATATAATATTGATAAACTGTCAATAAAGTATATAAAAAACCCTTGTTGGATACGATTTTGGCATAATTATGGTTTTTGTGAGGTTTTTTGATTGCGAAAAGGTTTTTTGATTGTAAATATGCCAAAAACCAGGTTTTTGGCATATTTTGGGTGACCGTTTTAAAAGATAAAAGAAATAAAGAAATACATTTCGTCAAATATATCATAAAACAAAAATTACTCTAGTAGATTATATATTTTCATGTATGGATATTTCACATTCTCACGAGATTCTTGTATTATCTGTCATGGTGTCCGAAGAACGCTTTTAGTCTTGATAAATGTTAATCTGCATTCGCAGCATTGTATTAATTATATTTGCAACAACAATTAATTTAATATATGTCAAGATATCGAGTGTTTCCAACAAAGTATGGATGTTTTTTTTTACACAACACTGAAGTTTGTTTTTGCTGCACATGGGGTATATGCCTCATCTCGTAGCGCTGAACAGAAGACCGTGTCGATGTCAGCGCTACGTTATCGTATCTACACCGAGGCCGGTCTAAAAACCGGTAATGTAGTCCTAACGAAAATAGGTACACACTTCCAACATTTTATACCTGGTTACTCTCTGACAACATCTGTGTAACATTCCGAAAAGATTTCTTGTCGGATGAAGACATTATGCTATGATGGCATCAAATATTATTCAAACAAACAAGTAAACTACAAAATTTATGCATTCGTTAAATCGTTTCTAATAAAAACATTAACCTGTTAACCGGAAAGTATATAACATTAAAATGCGAACCAGAAACCAGAACGGAGGTTTTGTTATTTTGGAAGTGTGGACCATGTTTTCTTTCTTTCTTTTTTCTTCTTCTTCTTTTTGTTCAGCTCAGTTTATCATTACAGTGTTATTTTTAATTTAATTTGCAATAAAATTACTATCTGGCTAAAAAATTCCAACTGTGAAAAGTTTGACAAGAATATTAGTTCACAATTTTAATTTGAAAAATATGTGTCCGTACGATCAGTTTATTCAGTATTTTAACAACAAATTACACTGGTTTCTAAATATTACACTACGCTACACGTGTTAGAAAATATGAAGTAGAAGACCAGTCCTAAAGGAGTCAAATGTTTAGAATTGTAGCTTTTCTAATGTTGTTTTTAATTAATGGAATCTGAGTATTCTCCTTGTAAATGTATATATATATATATTTATAGTTATTATTTTGTTATGAATTTTGGTTTTGCTGTTATGGTTTAGCCATGCATCATTGCATTTCGTTCACTGTGTCATTGCATGTTGATCATGATGTAACTTGTATGATACAAGTTACATCATGATCAACATACAATGACACAATGAACTAAATAATGTATGGTCATCCTCCCTAACAGTGTTATGCTTTAAACACCGTTTTGTTTGTTTTGTCGTGCACGGTTTGTGCAGACCACATCAGATTAGTTGTCGTCTGCTTCTCATTCATTTGTGAGGTTTTTCGTTACAGTTCGGCAACATTTTTATTGATAATAAAGTTCAGACCAGTAAAAATTCAAATACAAAATATAATCTTGCTTGCAAAATGAGCCATTTTTTACCGAATATCAGCACAAGTCACTGAGATTTTATCAGTATTAAGAAGTCAATGTCACCGTAATATTCTGAACCTAATCAGATTTCAAAAACGAAATTGCACAAGAGATGTCAAGACCCCAACTTGTTTAGTGTCATAACTCACTTGGCAACCTGTCGCCATATGTTGGACAGAGTTTTTACTTTGGCACCAGACTGTATCCTTGACTGAATCAGCCTATTAACAGGAAATGGTTTATGTGCACACACACTGTAATATACAAATTTTAAAAATGAAATAATGTTTTACCTTGTTCAGTTTATTATCAAAATCAACCAACAAATGTTAATACTCATGTCAGTTTCTGTTGTGAAGAGATTGAAGTCTAATGTTGACATTCTTCAGATAGACCCGTAAACCGGGCTATATACATGACATTGTGTATTGTTTTCCAAAGTGACATGTTACACTGTGTGCTGTGACCAGTCAAGCATTGTTAATCCTTGACCACATTCATTTCGGTACTTAATAATAACACATTTTTAATTAATTAATGCAACTGTTTTGCATCAATTTTATTACCGGAAGTAGAATTTTATTTCAAAATGTTACGATTAGAACAGAGTGACTGGCAAAACATCACTTCTACTTTTTCAATTCTAAATTAGGGTCTGCAAAACTTTACAAATCCCTAAAAACATTAATTTGACTAAGTTGTTTTTGTTCATACTATAAATTACTTGCTATGTTTACGCTAGTTTATATTTCTTTGCAATGTTGGGCAAGTCTGTATATATAGCTAATTGTTTGAATTATACTTGTTTCCTTCAATATATTTTGCATGATTGTAATGGAAATACATTTTTTTAAGGTTCATTGGAGTCAATCTGAAGCAGAATGAGTAGCGTCCGGTTTGACATACTTTGGTCTCCAACAGATGAGCACCACTTCATAAGATATGGAACAACTATTGAATTATATCAAGTGATTCAACAGGCAGAGATAAATTCATTCCAAAGTGGAAAAGGTATAGAACACCCTACACCCCCCCCCCACCCCCACCCCCCTACCCCCATTTATTAGGTCACCTGAGCCAAAGGCTTGAGTGATCTATTTCAATCCGTTTTCATCCATAGTTTACTATAGTTGTATAGAGAAATGCATTAAAACTGATTTCTTCAACATCTTCTCCAAAACTACTTGACCAAATTCAAGCAAGTTTTGTTTGAAGCTTCCTTAGCACATGGAGAAACAAATTTATGAATTAGGTCATTCTGACCTCCCCACCAAAAAAAACAACAATTTATTTTTATTTTGTCTTTTGTTTTGATTATTACTGATATTAGTTAATAACCAATCAGTTGTTTTAAACTGATAATTAAATGTTTTCAGTATTTTTAGTTCCCTACTGGTCTAATTGGAGGGGACTATGGATTTCATTTCTGTCCGTCCATCCGCCTGTCCCACATAGAGTTTTCCGGATGTTTTTTTTTAGAATGCCTTGAGATATTGAGCTGAAAGTTTTTGTATAGCTTTATCATGTACTGTTACAGATCAAGTCTGACTGATGGAGATTACCCATTTTTGATGGAGTTATGGCCCTTGAACTTAAGAGATGTGAAAATGTGTTTTCCAGATTTGTGTTTCAGAAGGCCTATATATATTGACCTGAAATTTACTATATAGCTTTGTAATGTACTGTTACAGATCAGGTTTGACATTCATGGCGATTTTCCAATTTTTGATGGAGTTATGGCCCTTGAACTTAGGATATGTAAAACATTTGTTTTTCGGTCTTTTGTTTTACAATGCCATGAAGATATTGAGATGAAATTTTTTATATTTCTTTATCATGTACTGTTACTGATCAAGTTTATCTTTCATGGTGATTTACCCACTTTTCACAAAGTGTAATTTAGGAGATAAAAAACATTGTTGGGTTCGGTAGGGGACATGTATTGCTCTAGCAGTACTCTCATAATTAATGCTTTTTAAAAATAATACAATTTATTAAATTTTTCAGCCATTAAGATCTCGGATGAAACATATGCTGTTAATGTGGCTACAAACTCCGACATCCATTTTGTTAAGGTAAGTATTAAACAATGAGTGGTGTTGGAGGAATCTAGCTCAGTAGGTAGAGTGCTTGCCTCAGGTGCTTTGGTTGTTGGATTGAACTTGCTAGGTGGACCCATTTTCTGATTGGTATTTTTCCTTTCCCAACCAGTGTCCCATGATAGGTTATGGTATTTGCTGTCATGTCTGTGGGAAAGTGCATATAAAAGATCCCTTGCAGCTAATGGAAAAGAGTAGTGGGCTTCCTCTAAGACTAATAATTATGTCAGAATTATTAACTGTTTGATATCCAATAGCTAATGATTAATAAATCTGTGTGTTCTAGAGGTTATTAATCAAAACAAACTTTTAACTTTTAATTAAACCATAACAAACTACTGTTAACATTAATAAAGGGGAAATTTATTCTTGTTGCAGTATCAATGTCGATGTCATTCAGAGATTCAATATATATGAAAGAATACATCTGTAAATTTTTAAATTAAAACATTCCACATTGTTCAAGGAACAGTGATTATTTCAAATAACTTGTCATTTTCATTTTAACTCCAGCTGGAAACAGCTTTACATTCCTGAAAGTATAAATAAAAACAATTCCCTAAATTAGTATAATTATTAACTATTTTGATCTCAGCACCTTAGTGCATTTGTATTTTGTTGTGGAAATGGTGAACATTATGCTCATTTCTGAATATTTTACAAATAAATGGACAGTTATTTGTGGTGTAATGAAAACAAACTTTAATAATTGTGTAAATAGGCAGATGTTTCCAGCTTGGTGAATATTTAAAAAAAAAAATATTTACATAAAACATATACCGGTACATGTATTTTAATATCAACTTGTTTATTTTAGTCTGTAGCTTGGTGTCCCCACCTAGAACCAAAACATCTGTTGGCCGTTGGTCAAACAAATGGAAGAGTTGTACTCACAAGGTAAAGTAATTATACAATTTTTATTTTCAATAGAAATAATCATATTGATGTATTTATGTTTGTTTGACACCTAATAGCCGATCTATATTTTTTTGGTGGGGTGTCGTTAAACCATTTATTCATTCATTCATTCATTCATTTATTTTCAATAGAAATAATCATATTGATGTATTTACGTTTGTTTGACACCCAATAGCCGAGCGCTATTGTTCTGTTGCGGTGTCGTTAAACCATTTATTCATTCGTTCGTTCATTCATTCATTAATTCATTTATTTTCATTAGAAATAATCATATTGATGTACTTACCTTTCTTTGACACCCAATAGCCGATCTCTATTGTTGTGCTGGGCTGTCGTTAAACCATTTCATTCATTCATTCATTCATTTATTTTCAATAGAAATAATCATATTGATGTATTTACATTTGTTTGACACCTAATAGCTGATCTCTATTGTTCTGCTGGGGTGTCATTAAACCATTCATTCATTCATTCATTCATTCATTCATTCATTCATTCAATCATATCCTCGAGATAGCTTGAGCTGAGATAATGTTGAGTGACTGGATTTTTTGGTATTACTGGAATGAATGTGTCTGAGAACCAAACAACTAAATAATGCTTGATTGGTCACAGGAAATGACCTGACATGCATTTATGTTCAGTCTCATGCCCAAATAAAGAAAAGATCTGACAAGATGCTAAGTGAACTTGTGTCTTGATGTCTGTTGTGTGATCTTGGTTTTTGGAATCTGATTAGGTCAAAAATATTACATCATCTTAGACTTATCACTACTGCTAATAATTCTCATTCATCAGAATTGGATACAATATTTAAGAGAACCATTTATAATAATAGTTTAGTTTGTATGACGAATACTTGTATATTATTCATTATTTTTCACTTTCAAACAATTTGTTTTGCTCTTGATTACTTCAGTTGGGATGTGATATGCAATTTGTGCCACATCAATTTTTCTCATTAGATGCATTGTCATAGTGTTTTTCCACTTTAAGCCTGTGTTTCTGGTGGAATTGTAATTTTGTGTGTTGTTTGCCTTTTCAGTTTCAATAATATTGGTAGTCCTCGCAGTGAACTTATTGGCAAAGAATTTAGTGAGTTTGTGGTTTCTTACCAAACATTCACACCTTCATTAACATGTATACAAACAAACACACACACATGCACACGCACATGCACACACACACAACACACACACACACACACAACACACGCACATGCACACGCACACACACAACACACACATACCCACAACAGACACATACACACAAATACACACAACACACACACATGCATGCAAACACACAACACACACACATGCATGCACACACGACACACACACACACACACATACTTAATATAAAAATGTAAATTGTTCAATCACCACCTTAATGTTTTAACTTTAGAACGTTCTTTCGATTAATCTTTGTTTAAAGCTTGAATTTTGAAGTAGTATCTCTTTAAAGGAGGAATCTTGCTAATAGTTAGATTATTTTTATTTCGTACCGTATGTACAATGCATTGTTTGATATCCATTTAATGCCATGGTATAAACATGATTCATTCAAACAACAGTGTGACACATGCTTACACCCAATAAAGGTTCAAGCACAAATGTTTTGGGCATATGCTCCAAACTCACTTAAAAATCTGTCAATCACAGAAAAAAACAAGATTGATTTAAAAATATTTTCTATTGATACTCTGTAAAACCCATAACAGTTGTGTCAGTGTTACGTTCAGTCAAAAAAAATCTTTTATATTAGGAGTGTTTCTGCCTTACTTAATTATTATTTGGTGTTAGTGCATAACTGTGAACCATTTGAATAGCAAACTTGTTTTAGAATATTGCCTGCTGCAGCTACACTTCAGAGTTTTGCATATCTTGTTTTAGAATATTGCCTGCTGCAGCTACACTTCAGAGTTTTGCATAACTTGTTTTAGAATATTGCCTGCTGCAGCTACACTTCAGAGTTTTGCATATCTTGTTTTAGAATATTGCCTGCTGCAGCTACACTTCAGAGTTTTGCATAACTTGTTTTAGAATATTGCCTGCTGCAGCTACACTTCAGAGTTTTGCATATCTTGTTTTAGAATATTGCCTGCTGCAGCTACACTTCAGAGTTTTGCATAACTTGTTTTAGAATATTGCCTGCTGCAGCTACACTTCAGAGTTTTGCATAACTTGTTTTAGAATATTGCCTGCTGCAGCTACACTTCAGAGTTTTGCATATCTTGTTTTAGAATATTGCCTGCTGCAGCTACACTTCAGAGTTTTGCATACTTGTTTTAGAATATTGCCTGCTGCAGCTACACTTCAGAGTTTTGCATATCTTGTTATTTTTTTCACACACTTGTCTCTTATATAAAAAAAAAACATGTTTGATTTTATTTTATTTTTTACTTTCATTTATTGGTTTATGAATCCACACTCCCTAACATCTAGCAATCTGTAGAAATCAGATCATTTTATCAGTGCCATGTTCATTTAAGATAATCCATTATATTAGAAGTATGTTTGTGCCTTATTTATTGTTCGATTGTTTGCAGTGCACAATGTGAAACATTCCAGGCAATGCAGCTATCTCTGCTGGAATCCACTGGAAACCAGTTTGGTAGGTCAATTATTTCATTTTGCTAAAACAAATTGTCATGCATTTTCAAGAATAGCGAAACTGTTTTAGAATATTCTTTACTGCAGCTAAGCATCAAACGTTTGCAGGTGGTGTTAAGCAAACACATGTACGTATCTTGTTCTTTTTTTTCACACACTTCTAATTTTATAACAACAAAAGAAAGTAATTTACCGTAATATACTTTAAAAGTTTGCATATTGGGTGCCACTAATTTTATTTTATCAAACTAGAAGGTGTTAATTTGTCTTCATAATGTTTCTCTTTTTACCGTGAGTATGTACATATAATACTTAAAGGAAGGGCCTAGACGTGACACAATGGTAAAGTGCTCACCTAATGTGTGGACTCTTGGGGCTGTTACTTCTTCCAGCCAGTGCACCATGACTGGTTTGTCAAAAGCCATGGTATGTCTGTCTTATCTATGGGATGGAAAGAAAGGAAAGGAAGTGTTTTATTTACTGACACACTCAACACATTTTATTTATGGTTATATGGCATCGGACATATGGTTAAGGACCACACAGATATTGAGGGAGGAAACCCGCTGTCACCACTTCGTGGGCTACGTTTTTCGATTAGCAGTAAGGCATCTTTTATATGCACCATCCCATAGACAGGATAGCACATACCACAGCCTTTGATGTACCAGTCGTGGTGCACTGGCTGCAATGAGAAATATCTACGGGATGGTGCATATAAAAGATTCCATGCTACTAATGGAAAAAGATAGCAAGTTTCCTGTTTAAGACTAAATATCAGAATTACCAAATGTTTGATATCCAATAGCCAATGATTAATAAATGTGTGTGCTCTAGTGGTGTTGTTAAACAGAACAAACTTTTACCTTTAGTTAAAGCTTGTCATTGATGGTTAGTGCTTTTTTATTCAATTTTTTTGGCTTTTTAAACAATTCTATGTGGGTTGTAGCTTAGTGTCTCTAGCCTGAACTGGCACTGTTTTGTTTCAGCTGGCTGAAGGTTTCAACGAGAAGTATCGGAACGACCCGTGCGTGATGGTGTGGGATGTTACAAGCTCCAGTGAGATCCTCACATCCAGGACTAGCACCACCAGTGAAGGTGGAACAATTACAAGACCGGCGTACGAAATAGGTGTAGTTTCTTTTACAGACTTCCGTATAATTTACAACTGACTTATTTACATTAGCCTTCATGTGACAGCCAGTGTTTTGTGTTTTAAGTGTTGCTGAACATTTATTTGTTCATTCATTCATTCATTCATTTATTTAAATTATTTTTTAATCTTTGAAAGTTAAGAGGGCAACATTTGCAATATGACAAAACTAATAGTTTTCAGCAGGATGTTATTGATAATTGACTGGAAATTATATGTAACTTAATGTTGTTGTTTTTTAAGTTATACATCAAACTTTAAAACAAATAATTATGAGAATGATGTTAATAATTGATTTTAAAAGTGAGAATGTGTACCGTTTATAATTGTTGGGAAATTCTGTTTCAGGAAATATTTACCGTATAATTTTCCATATTGCTAATTAGTGTTGTATGTTTAGGTTCAGGTACCGGTGACACTAGTTCTTCCTTCAGCTGGTTCGGAGATGGGAAGACTCTTGTTACGGGAATGAACAACAGACAGCTTAGAGTTTACGATCTCCGTGGTAACTATTTTATCAGCTATAGCCTTCCTGTAAAAGTTAAAATTGTACCAGTACCTATCAGTATTAAGTCTGGTGACCTAGCTCCAGACGGGCCAGTAAACAAAAACATCACTAATAAAGCAGCAAGTGTTATTCTAGTCGGTTATTTTCTCTGCTTGACTAGATGATTGTTGTCTGTTTTGTACAATTTGTATTCATGTATTTTGAGTGATATGAGTAAAGCCGAGTGTGTTAGTATATGAGTATCCAATGTATTTTAATTTACAGATTTAACAAATCCTCGTCTTTGAAGCCATCATAAGAGTGTTGACAGTTTTAGTGATGGGAGTAAAGCAAGGTTTACCAGTATTATGAGATATGTTTTAATTTACAGATTTAACAAATCCTCGTCTTTTAAGCCATCATAAGAGTGTGTACGGCGTTTGTGTTGACAGTCTGGGTGATCGTATGTTGGCATCATTTGGAGAGGTAAATATACTGCTTCACAACACAAACACAACCATTTTAAAGCAATTCTAATATAACCACTCAAATGATATTTCAGTATTTTAGTGGGGTTTTTTTTTTATGAAATGACACTTATTAGCTGGAAATTGGTAAATAATATTTTTTTTTAATTCTGAAAATGGTACTAGAATATTGTACTTGACTTATTTTGATGTTTCTTTTTAGATGGTAGTTGTGACATTTGTGTATGCCCCTCCCATATAGTTTCTTGTGCCAGAGTATATTTAAACAATTTTTCATACATATATAAAGGTTATTACCAGAGTGTTTTCCTGTGTCGTCAATATCACATAATATTATTAGGAATAAAACTTATATTATGTGAGCCTCTGGTGAGCATAATACATTATTTTGTATTCCTAATATATGATATTGACGATATCTAAACACATAAAGTGAATAATCTCTTTGTCATATAATCTCAATCTTAAAGGGACACGCCCTAGTTACGGCTATTTGTTAACCATTACGGCGTTGTTTTTCACTATTAAACCCCATTTTTTCACAAATAAAATTGCACTTTACTTACATTTTATTATTTAGAATACACATTTCCATTCACCTGAAGTGCTTTTTGGTAATCCTGATGTTTGTAAAACCACGAAATGCATTTTTTGCATTTTTTCACAAGACGTTCTGTCGAGAAAAAAAGTTTAGCAAGCGAGGTCCAATCTATTTTTAGAGGAGATATTTCCATTTCAATGTCACAGACGTTGGTATATTACGTGACCATTATCATTTTGGTTCGGTTTGTTTTCTCATGCACAGTTCGCGCAATCAACATCCAATTTGTTGTTGTTCATTTGTGAGATTTTTCTTCACAGTTCGTGAACATTTTCAGTAACAATAAAGTTCAGACAAGTAAGTGTCTCAATACAAAACGTTACAAACCCTTAAAACCAATAATTTTGCTAAGTCTTACGATATCTGGAGATGGGATACAACCAGGACAGAACAGTTGGAACATGTCCAGGAGAGGTGAAATGAACGCACCCCAAGTCTGTTAAATTTGTCGTGACGTAGGCATTGTTGTGCTTCGAGCGACATCTACCGGTGACATCAGAATACTAACTTTCAAAATTATTTCAAGCAATTGGGACATGGGGATTCCCATGGTATTTATCGATATAAAACCAGCTTTTTCACTCCATTTGATAAAAACGTGATCTAAGTGTGTTACAGGTTTGTAGATTAACCAAATTATAATTTATTTTCGCTGGATGGAACTAGGGTGTGCGGCTTTAAAGGGACATTCCTGAGTTTGCTGCAATTTGTAAGATGTTATCGACTAACAGATTAATATATTTAATATGTAAGTTTAATCGTAGAAATATTTTATTAGTCGGAAACATCTTACAATGCAGCAAACTCTGAAATGTCCCTTTAATACATCATGTTTTTGTAAACTGTACACACAACTTTAATTCCAGTTCACCATTACTAGACATTCAAATGACATAAGAATATGTGGCGCAGTGTCAAACTTGAATGACGTCATTTTGAATATCCTTGTATGAAAATAAACTAGTGTTTAATGTTTTTTGTTTTCTGAATGCTGGACAGTTTTCAGTGTAAGGTTGCTATTTAAATGTTCACTATGAATGCGTATGTCAATTATGGAGTGTCACCGTAGTGCATTTGCTTAAATGTCAGTAAACATAGTGCAGTGATCTCGATTGAATTATATCTAATTTGCAAAGTTATCAAATTCTGAAAGTATGTGATCTGAAAAATATCACATGCTTTGATTACACTGGATGTGCTAGCTAAACTAATTTATTTTCTTTTTTTCAGAATCAAGTAGCAATTTGGGATCTTAGAAGTTTTGAGAAACCTGTATCCTTCTGTTAGAACTACAAAAAGAATATTATATACACATAGGATTTAATACGCTTATAAGATCCAAATGTATTTTATTTTCATGACCTCTTGTCTATTATGCATTTTATGCCCACAAATGAAGACAAAAGTAAGATGTACAAAACATGATTGGAACCAGATGTTAGACAACATGGAAAATTCTATCCTTATTGGCTGTTGGAGCGGGCAGATCAAGTGGCCTTAAGGTGGATGTTGTGGGGAAGAGGCATAATAGTTGAAAGGATCAGGTTACATTTGTCTCAAAAGAGGATTCGTGATTGATCTAGGATCGATCCCCGTTGGTGGACCCATTGGGCTATTTCTCATTCCAGCCAGTGCTCCACATCTGGTGTAACAAAGGCCATGGTATGTACTACCCTGTCTGTGGGATGGTGTATATAAAATATCCCTTGCTGCTAATTGAAAAGAGCTGGCCATGAAATGGCAACAGCGGGTTTCCTCTCTCAATATCTGTGTGGACCTTAACCATATTTCCGACACTATATAACTGTAAAAAAAATGTGTTGTGTGTGTCATTAAATAAAACATTTCCTTCCTTCCTTCAAAAGAGGATTTCAAAATATTAATTTTTACTCAAAACTATTTTTAATCATGAGAAATGAATATAAGCTATTTTCCTTCAGTAATGAAAAATTTTAACATCCTTTATCAAGTTTAAGCAGTACAGTAAATAATAGTAACTTAAAGATATAACATTTAATGTATTATTCCTTAAATAATAGTAACTTAAAGATATAACATTTAATGTATTATTCCTTGAAGCTAGTAATTATGATAATTGAATACCTCTTATGCAGTATTTTCCTTAAGTTAAGATCCTTACATTGCCTGAAGCGAAGAATGTCATCAAAATTAGTTGGTGTCCTACCAGGTTAGTATATATGTGGTCAAAACTTGAAATACATGTTTAGTCTGTACCTGGAAGAAAATAGTGTGAGTATGTATCATCACCAGTTTCTACCTGATAAAGAACTCGGTACACTAATCTTTGACAAAGATCACTTCAAATTCAGTGGTGGTTTTTCCCTCACAGAATTAAGCAACGGCAAAATATTTATGTTTATCTGCTTTACTGTTTAACCGTTTAAAGATTTTAAAAATGTATATTTTAATTAATGTTTTAAAAATAATGTTTGTTAGAAATTGTGTTAATACTTTATAATAGATGCAACTAACATCCCAAATAGCTGCAGTCCATTAAATTCCTAATATTTTTGTAGCAACAAATACCCCATAATTCCCAAGTAAGTAGAATGAATGAATGAATGTTTAACAACACCCCGGCATGAAAAATACATCGGCTATTGGGTGTCAAACTATGGTAATGCAAACAAATAAAGTGATGATCAACATCAATATAAAAAGATTTAAATAAAAACACAGTGTAAAGAACTGTGCAAAAATACAATTATCACAGATAGATACTGACTTTTACTAAAAATCTTAATTGTATCCCGAAGAAAACAAGGGGATTTGTGCTGTATTGGCCATTCTCAAAGAGAATGTTACACCCTTGCACCACAGTGAGGTTACAGCACATCCAGGGGTCAAGTAAATAGGACATCTTTCTCGCTCTCTCTCTCTCTCTCTCTCTCTCTGTCTCTCTCTTAATATAATTCTAATTTGTACATCAAATTATTTAATCAAAATAAACAAAAATTCTGGCTTTTTTAAAATTCATAATTGGTGAGTGGGACAGCTAGCCCTACTGGCTCACGTAGCTTTGAAGTAGACTTGATAGTTCAATGTACAAGTATTTACCTTTGAAGAAGACTTGATAGTTCAATGTACAAGTATTTACCTTTGAAGTAGACTTGATAGTTCAATGTACAAGTATTTACCTTTGAAGTAGACTTGATAGTTCAATGTACAAGTATTTACCTTTGAAGTAGACTTGATAGTTCAATGTACAAGTATTTACCTTTGAAGTAGACTTGATAGTTCAATGTACAAGTATTTACCTTTGAAGTAGACTTGATAGTTCAATGTACAAGTATTTACCTTTGTAAAAGCCAACATACCGTCATTATCAATTATATTTTTGAGTCGGGACAACCTGGGAGGATAAAACCAAACAATAATCATTAATATATTAATGTTAATCCAATATTGGAACCACCCCTTTACTAAGACCAGTTTTAATGAGACCCACAACTCGTCATAATAGCAGATTTTCACTGTATAATATATAGTAACAGGTTTTTCACAGAAACCGGTACAATGGAGAGATGTTTAATTTCAGACAGGGGATGCTGTCCGTGCTGGTCAAAGACAGCAATGTGATAAAGATGTACGATATACGACATTCGGTTTTTGGTACGTTTGCTTTTTTCATTACACAAACAGTTAAAACAATATTTTGCATGTTATTATTAAAGAAAAGATGTCAGAAATCTGTAAGTTTGAGGGATGGGGGGGGGGGGGGGGGGAGGGGTGGTTTGCATTGCTTTCCAAAATTGGCTCAGACCCCATTTCCCACTGCAGACTAAAATAATTTAAAATGGTGGAAATATTATAAAGAAAGTTGTTTGGTATAACACTATCCTGATGTGCAATCTAGGATTGAATCCTGTCGGTGGGACCATTGGGTATGTCATGTTCCAGCCAGTGCTCCACAACTAGTGTAACAAAGACCGTGGTATGTACAGTTCTGTCAGTGGGATGGTGTATATAAAAGATCCCTTGCTGTAATAAAAAGAATGAAGTGGAAGCACCTAGTTTCCTCTCATTATATGTGTGGTTCTTAACCATTAGTCCGATGTCATATAACTGTAAATAAAAAGGTGCTCCGTGCATTATTAAATAAAACATTTGTTCCATTTTGTCTCCCAATATTTGATCAAACCTCCTTTTCTCCTGTTTGTTAAACAGTTTATTTCTTTCTGCAGGTTCTGATGTCACTGAGCCAGTACTCATTGAAAGAAATATACAGTGTGAGTATTGTAGATGAACAGTATATTTACTTGCATATATCATATGTGCGGTCAGTCTGGGATCGATCCCTGTCGGTGGGCCCATTGGGCTATTTCTCGCTTCAGCCAATGCATCACCACTGATATAACAAAGGGCGTGGGATGTGTTGTCCTGTCTGTGGAATGGTGCATATAAAAGATCCCTTGCTGCTAATCGAAAAGAGTAGCTTATGAAGTGGCGACAGCAGGTTTCCTCTCAATATATGTGTGGTCCTTAACCATATGTCCGACGCCATATAACAGTAAATAAACTTGTTAAGTGCGTCGTTATATAAAACATTTCCTTCCTTTTATATCACACACATGCTATGTCTAACTTCGTGATCTAGTAGGTTTATTCTCTATTTTCCCTATCTTGTATCCATTAGCTCTGTTCTGTTTACATGTTGGGTGAGGGATTTCCCCCATCTCGTGTCCACTAGTCCTGTTCTGTTTATATGTTGGGTGAGGGATTTCCCCCATCTCGTGTCCACTAGCCCTGTTCTGTTTATATATTGGGTCAGGGATTTCCCCCATCTCATGTCCACTAGCCCTGTTCTGTTTATATGTTGGGTCAGGGATAGAGAGTACTCTACATAACAGTTTGTCAATTTTCAACAGCCAAATGGCCACCGAGTACTGTGTCTTAAATACACACATTTTCCTAAATATGATGCTACAGACCTTTAGGTTGATCCTTTTCATGTTTATTCATATCTGGTGAATATCGCAAACACTACAAGAAGAAACCCAACACTCCTCAGTGGCGGATCCAGAAAACCCATTGGGGGGGGGGGGGGGGGGGGGGGGGCAATGACATGAGGCGAAATGCCAAGGTAATTTGGAGGTGGGATTGTAAAACAATAACAAATTAATATATGATAAAATTATAACTGTCGCAAAATGTAGGTGGGGCGGGCCCCTGGGGACCCCCTAGATTTACCTCTGCCCCCTACCTCTGTGCTTCAGATAAGTGTGTCAGATTTTTTGTTCTAGCATTTGTACTAGTGAGAAACATTTTTAAGTTGAATGTTATGAATGGACTCCAGAATAAACTAAAGGAGTGTGGCATCAGATTTAAGAAACTATGTATTTTAGATGCAGTACTTTAATCATTTGAAATTTCGAAATTCACAGGTTTTAACTCTTAAGCACACTTCAGTCCTGACTCAAAAAATATACTATGTTTTTGGTTCAGTGATATAGTACTCACCTGACATTCAGTGAGTTATAGGAATCAATCACCCATTAGTTTCTTCCCTGTCCCAACCCCAGCATTTCCACAACTTGCATATTAAAGGCCATTTTATGTGCTGTCCTGTTCTGTCAGTGGGAGAGTGTATATACAAGCTTCCTTGCTGAATATAAAGATAATATACAACACTGCGTAGTAACATTTCGTCTGTAAATAAGAATTTAAATATTGACCAATCACACTTCACCTTTTATAACGTTAATTGGGAGCATATAAATTCTAAAAATATCGGGCGAGTCTATTTTAGTGGCCGCAGTACAGCGAACCATACCAATATGTATGGGATGGGTTATCAGTCTTCAATTTTACATTAAAAATTATTTATTTATTTATAACAAAACCCCAACTAAATCAGTCTTCTGTTTTACATTACAAATTATTTATTTTATAAAATAAAACATGTTTTAAGGCATTCGTAATTCACACGAAACATGTCGTATACCCTCAGGATAATTCGGAATTTTTTCAAATTATTTTCAAATCACTGCCATGATTCTGCAAGTAAGGTTTTGATTGGTGGACATGAGCTACAACTGGCTGCTGTTAGATCCACATGTAATAGTGGAGCTAATTTTAATTAGATTGAGTCACCACTGTAATACTGTGTGATATATTGCAGCGGTTCATCAGTCCCAATCACCACTATAATACTGTGTGATATATTGTAGAGATTTGTCAGTCCCAGTCACCACTATAATACTGTGTGATATATTGCAGTGTTTAGTCAGTCCCAGTCACCACTATAATACCGTGTGATATATTTGCAGAGGTTTGTCAGTCAGTCAACACTATAATACTGTGTGATATATTAAGCGGTTTGTCAGTCCCAGTCACCACTATAATACTGTGTGTCAGTCCCAGTCACCACTATAATACTATGTGATATATTGTAGTGGTTCGTCAGTCCCAGTCACCACTATAATACCGTGTGATATATTGCAGCGTTTCGTCAGTCCCAATCACCACTATAATACTGTGTGATATATTGCAGCGGTTCATCAGTCCCAATCACCACTATAATACTGTGTGATATATTGTAGAGGTTTGTCAGTCCCAGTCACCACTATAGTACCGTGTGATATATTGTAGAGGTTTGTCAGTCCCAGTCACCACTATAATACCTTGTGATATATTGCAGCGTTTCATCAGTCCCAGTCACCACTATAATGCTGTGATATATTGCAGCGGTTCATCAGTCCCAGTCACCACTATAATACTGTGCGATATATTGCAGTGTTTCGTCAGTCCCAGTCACCACTATAATACTGTGTGATATATTGTAGAGGTTCGTCAGTCCCAGTCACCACTATAATACCGTGTGATATATTGCAGCGTTTCATCAGTCCCAGTCACCACTATAATACTGTGTGATATATTGCAGCGGTTCATCAGTCCCAATCACCACTATAATACTGTGTGATATATTGTAGAGGTTTGTCAGTCCCAGTCACCACTATAATACTGTGTGATATATTGTAGAGGTTTGTCAGTCCCAGTCACCACTATAATACTGTGTGATATATTGCAGCAGTTCATCAGTCCCAATCACCACTATAATACTGTGTGATATATTGTAGAGGTTTGTCAGTCCCAGTCACCACTATAATACTGTGTGATATATTGTAGAGGTTTGTCAGTCCCAGTCACCACTATAATACTGTGTGATATATTGTAGAGGTTTGTCAGTCCCAGTCACCACTATAATACTGTATGATATATTGCAGCATTTCGTCAGTCTGTGGTGTCCTCATTCTGCTGGCATCCATCACAGGAGAATCGCCTGCTGTCTGTCGCCTTCTCCGGGGACCTCCAGGACATCAAGATGTATGAGAGAATCCCACTGGTAGGTTATACTGGTAAAAACTAAGGCTTAAATTGGTTTGTTTTGTCTTGCATTTGGGCTTAATGCACATACTTAAATTGGTTTGTTTTGTCTTGTATTTGGGCTTAATGCACAGACTTAAATTGGTTTGTTTTGTCTTGTATTTGGGCTTAATGCACAGACTTAAATTATTTTGTTTTGTCTTGCATTTGGGCTTAATGCACAGACTTAAATTGTTTTTGTTTTGTCTTGCATTTGGGCTTAATGCACAGACTTGAATTGTTTTGTTTCATCATGGTTTTGAGGTTCAGACAGAGACTTTATTTGTTTTGTTTCATCTTGCTTTTTGGGTAAAAACACAGACATTATTGTTTTGTTTTGCTTTTGAGAATTAATGCACATGTATATTTTAGTATAATATTTTGTCTTGCATTTGGGGTTATTGCAACAGACATTTGTTTTTTCTTGTGTTTGGGGTTAATAATACAAACTAATAGTTTCTACAATGAGTTTTTTGTTTAACACTAAAACAAATGCCACAGCTGTCTTATTCTATTGACATGTGGTTACAGTTGGATTATCAAAAGATGAAAGTGATTTCTGTTACTGTAACATTGTTTTGTTTCATCTTGATTTTGGGGTTAATAACAATACAAACTAATAGTTTCTGCATTGGATTTCTTGCTTAACACTAAAACAATGCTACAGCTATCTTATCGTTAACATATGTTAAACTATGTGGTGAGAAAGTTGGATTATTAAAAGAAGAAAGTGATTTCTGTTATTGTAACATTAAAGGGACATTCCTGAGTTTGCTTCAATTTTTAAGATGTTATCGACTAACAGAGACTTTTTAATGATTGTAATTACATTTCAAATATATTTTTCTGCATAATATATTAGTGGCTGTATATTAAACGTGTTTCTGGTTGTTCTAATATTTGTACTAGGTTAAATTTCATTTTATTTCCTAAAATAAAAAATTTCATATGTACGAAATTATTTGAAGACAAAATCCAGTGTGGGCTTCTTACAAATATTAAGACAACTAGAAACACATTTAATATACAGACACTGATATTCTAAACAACAAAATATATTTAATATGTAAGTTTAATCGCAGAAATATTTTATTAGTCGGAAACATCTTACAATGTAGCAAAGTCAGAAATGTCCCTTTAAAGGTATTGACTTTTATTTCAGGTATGGTCGCCGTCGTTCCATCTTCGTTCAGTGAGCAACAAGTTGTTGGTGGAATTCTGTCATGATAAAAGTAACCATGACAATGACATTTCTCTTGAGATGTTTGGCAGAGTACAGCGTCATTACGGATTTTATGTAAGAAATGGTACTAACTTGAAGTTTAAACTGACCGTGAGTGTGCTCGGTATTGTGATTGGTTAATTCTTTTTCCAGGATCAAATGAAAATAACATCCGGAAAGCTAATGACGTCATTAGCAATTGGAACAGGCGAAGTTGACGATTCAAGGGTCTTCAGTTAAATTGTAGCCAGGTTTTTTTCTCTCAAGAAATACCAAATATACAGTTTATTCCGTAGAAAAATGATTCAGTTTACAATGGACATAACCATATCTAATCTAAAAACTCCATATGGTTATCTCCTAAATAGTTTCAATGTAAGAACCATTAATAACAGATATTGAAATGTTTTTATATTGAAATAAACCACCTGTAATCACTAGAAATTAGATACTATTAATCATTAGAAATATTGTTTATGTAAACAACTACATTTAAGCAGCTGATTCAGAAATGTGCAGATGTGTTATTAGACAAATATTCAAAACCTTGTTATTAAATTACATTTATATTTAGCAATTCCCAGTTTTATATAAAATGATTAACAAATTTATGAAAGCCCATGACAAATGTGAGAAGTGAAATTATCAAGATAAAACAGTTGCATTAGACATATATTTCATTTGTTTGTTTCAGAATGACGACCTCAGTCAAAACATACAAGCTGTAGAAGACAAGCCTCACCTACATGGTCTGTGGCGATGGCTGGCTTGTATCTTTTCAACCAGTGGTAGATTTGGGTGTAGCTCATTGGGTAGAACGTTTGCCTGAGTCATACAGTTAACGACTTTCCCAGGACCCATGCAGTGCTTAGGTCGTAGAATTAAATACCTTTGATGGACTCATTGTGGGGGGTTTTCATTCTAGCCAATTCTCTATAACTGGTATATCAAAGGCTGTGGTAAGTGCTGTCCTGTCTATAGAAAAGTGCATATAAAAGATCCTCTAATGGAAAGCTCGCCGTATCCCCGTACTAAAAGAATCCTTCATATATGTCCATGTTGAACAGGGCTATCCACCCGAGGGTACATAATTTGTTTTCAGGGACGAGGCTTGCCGAGTCCCTGACATCATATTATGTACCCGAGGGTGGAATAGCTCTGTCCCACGTGGATACATAATGGAGGATTATTTTTCTCCCATCCAGTAGATGAAAAACAAGCATTTTGGAAAACGTGAAAAACTTACATTTTGTATTTTTTATCTTACAATAAAATAATCATAACCATTGAAAAGATCATACCCAAAAATGGTTTATACCAAAAGTATACTGAAAGTATATACCAAAAGTATACTGAAAGTATATCCCAAAAATGATAGTATAATTTCATTATGACAGCAGGTTTCCTTATTTTTATGAAATATAAAAAGCTTTTCTTGCGTTATTTTGCCGTTTACCCAATGTTAATATCAGCTCAAACAACATGTAAGACTGATTTATTCCGCAGTGGCTGACGTCATGGAATATGCCTGTTTTGCATGGCTAGGGATGGGAGAAAAAGTTATATTTCAAGACCCTGCACACTTTGTTCAGATGTTTTTGTCCATGGTCATTTTTTTCCCTCTACTATAAGTTTGGCACTAATGGCTCACCACTGATTCTTTTTAACTGTCAGATATATTTTCCTTATCACCGTTCAGCTGTGCAGTGTTTTTCTGGTAATGGTTCTAGAGCCATAGCAATGGCGGGTGATATGAAGCCGGTTAGCAACTCGTGTGTTGGAATCAAAGGTCTTCTCAATCTAAAGAACTGTGACTCTGAGCCATGCAGCGACCTCACGTATGGAACATGGCAGGGCCTGGAAGGAATGTCTAGCTCTCCCAGTCTTCTAAATCAGTATGTCAGTAAGGAACGGTAAGTTATAATTTGGTTATGTTTAACGCTTGTGAAAGTTTTCCAAATATATTGTCCTTACAACTAATTATTTCAGTCTTTGTTAAGTTCTCCCAGTCATCTTAATCAGTATGTTAGTAAGGTAAGGTATCATTTTTCTTTTTTTGAAGACTTTTGAAATATTTCCAAACTGGGGAAAGTTTGGATAATTTTTTTTTTAATTATGAATACAAACGGTTTTACATTGACAAATTGTTAGGGTTTAAAAAATCATGTCTGCATTTTGACAGAATAATATCCCCAAATTATGAAAGAAATATAATTAAAACAATTTTGATTTCATACATGTACTTGAATGAACTGAATTGACAAATGGTCTTATTTGATTATATTAATACTTCTTTAATACCTCTTCAAATCTGTGCTTATCATACTAACCAAGAAATAAATGAGGTGTCTGTTTAAATAGGTGGTCACAAGTTGAAAGCAGTAGGCTCTTGGTAGCTTATTATATAATAATGATATATGACGTTGCAAAGTTAGAACGATTCCATACTTCCACGAATCCAAGATTTTGTGTCGTAAGCTTGAGATCTGGCAGAATCTAAAACACACACATGTATAAACACACCTAATTCAATGTCTGTATATCAACATTTTTAAAAGTAGTGTCATTTATATTTTAATTATGTGCTGTGTGAGGATTATTTTGTACATAGCTAATGAGTAACGTTTTGTTGTAGATCTCGTGCCCTTCAGCTGTGTGGCTGGGTGACAGACGAAGATCAGCTAGTTTCGCTAGATCAGCTGTTGAAACAGTGAGTCTGTTGTATTAACGCTATAATGTACAGGCCTCTCAAACTTGAGGGGGGAAAGGCATGTTTGCAGGGTGGATTTTAGGGGTGTAACACCCACCCAGAGTCTAGATTTCCCCTGCTAAAATGCCTGCACACGTGCCTAGAACAGTTGTTTCATTCACGTATCGTTTTTGCTAATCTAGTTTTATAAAATAAATAAAAATCTATTCATGTATAAAATTTAGAGCATGATTTAAATGGTCGTGCTAAAGCGGAATGGGTTTCCGGAAAAATATTTTTGATATATTACCAATAAATGGTTTATGCCAATTTTCAATACTCAGTCCTGATTTGGTAATCTTAATCTATTTAAAACAAGAGTCATGAACATGTTTTATTTTACATTGCTTTGTACTAGAAAAAAAAAGCAAAACACAATGTAGATAAAGCAGTTTCTTGGCCATCGTCATTGCAACAAAAAAATAATAATGTTTGGTTGGAACTAATATTGTACTTTAATAATGAGACTGTTTTCGGTTTCCAAGGTTACAGGCTGACCATTTGTATGAGAAGGCCGCAGCTCTGGCTCTGTTTAATTTGAGGATGAAGCAAGCTTTGGAAATATTGGGCAATGGAGCAGATACTCACAAAGGTTTTAATTAAATTGTCTATACTTAAATCATCTACCCACTCTATTACAATCTGGAAATATTGGGCAATGGAGCAGATACTCACAAAGGTTTTAATTAAGTTGTCTATACTTAAATCATCTACCCAGTCTATTACAATCTGGAAATATTGGGCAATGGAGCAGATACTCACAAAGGTTTTAATTAAGTTGTCTATACTTAAATCATCTACCCAGTCTATTACAATCTGGAAATATTGGGCAATGGAGCAAATACTCACAAAGGTTTTAATTAAAGTGTCTATACTTAAATCATCTACCCACTCTATTACAATCTGGAAATATTGGGCAGTGGAGCAGATACTCACAAAGGTTTTAATTAAATTGTCTATACTTAAATGATCTACCCACTCTATTGCAATCTGGAAATATTGGGCACTGGAGCAGATACTCACAAATGTTTTTATTAAATTGTCTATACTTAAATCATCTACCCACTCTATTGCACTCTGGAAATATTGGGCAATGGAGCAGATACTCACAAAGGTTTTAATTAAATTGTCTATACTTAAATCATCTACCCATTCTCTTGCACTCTGGAAATATTGGGCAATGGAGCAGATACTCACAAAGGTTTTAATTAAATTGTCTATACTTAAATCATCTACCCATTCTCTTGCACTCTGGAAATATTGGGCAATGGAGCAGATATTCACAAAGGTTTTAATTAAATTGTCTATACTTAAATCATCTACCCACTCTGTTACAGTCTGGAAATATTGGGCAATGGAGCAGATACTCACAAAGGTTTTAATTAAATTGTCTTTACTTAAATCATCTACCCACTCTATTACTTTCTGGAAATGTCGGTCAAGGTGTCCCAATTTATTTTATACAATAGGCCCATGGAGGAGAATGGATTTTAAATTGGTAAATCCAGTAGTAAAGCGCCCACCTGATGCACGGTCAGTCGGGGATGGATCCCTGTTGGTGGGCTCATTGTGCTATTTCTCATTCCAGCCAGTGCACCACTACTGGTATATCAAAGGCTGTGGTATGTGCTGTGCTGTCTGTGGGATGGTGCATACAAAAGATCCCTTGCTATTAATGGAAAAATGTAGCAGATGTCCTCTTTTAGAATTGGTCAAAATTACCAAGTGTTTAATGATTTATAAATCAATGTGCTCTAGTGGTGTTGTTAAACAAAACAAACTTTTTACCCTTGTCTGGGAATAAACCCTCCCCATTATATGCTCGTAATGAGTTGTCTTGGCCCCCTGGGCTTATTTCTGTTCAAATACAGTATTTAGGTCAGAGTGTCTTATTTAGTTTATTTTCCCAGTTATGACCATGCTATATGTTAGTTATTATTTGTGAATATTGTATGTGACTGTTTGATACAGACAGTGCTAATCATTAAAGAGGTGTCACAGGTAGATGTAAATTCTGGGTTTTCTTCTTAATCAGGAAACAAGAATCTGAATGCTGTGGCGATGGCGCTGGCTGGTTACACGGATGAAAAGAACGCGCTGTGGCAGAAAACCTGCAACAATCTGCGTCTACAGTTAACGCATCCGTATCTACGGGCCATGTTCGCATTCCTCGTAGGAGAGAGGGACAGCTACAAAGATGTTCTGGTAAGCAGTTATGTCTAGTAAATATACATAAAGTGAAGAAAGATGTGTTTAAAATTCATACTTTATGTGAAGTTTCAGTTCAAAGTATAATTTTTAGTGATGTATAACATGAGAAAGAAGACATTTTTTAAAGTTATTGTATGATTGGAGGTTGCAGAATCTTATTTTGTACTGAGGTGCATAAATGTGAGAAATAAGACATTAAAAAAAAATCTTGTTTGGTATGAGTTTTCAGAATTGCTGATATGTGTTTAGTAAGACAAGAAGTTCAAGCAGATTCTTTTAAAAAATTGGTTTTGAGTGTTGGTGGAATTGGTGGAATTGGTGAATTTTAATGACATCCCAACACAATTAAAATAATTGATATAAAATTTCCTAATATGAGTTTAATAAATATTACTTGTTCCAAACTATTCCCTTTTATTTTTATGTGTTATGAATCAGGTATGTGTCATTGTATCTGACTTCTTTTAAGTCCCCTACTGGTCTTTCCGGGGGGAGTGGGGGACTATAGGTTTGAACTCTGTCCCTCTGTCTGTCTGTCTCTCTGTCCCACATGTAGTTTTCTGGATTTTTTTTCATGCTTCAAGATGTTGAGCTGAGATTTTGTGTATAGCTTTATCATGTACTGTCACAGATCATGTTTAATGTTCATGGCAATTTACTCATTCTTCACACAGAGTTATGACCCTTGAACTTAGGAGGTACAAAAAATTGTTGGGCCCAGTAGGGAACATGTATTGTTTTAGCAGTACATTCAGAATGGTTGTATATTTCTACTAACCAAGATTCATTATATAATAACAGTTTGTAAAATGAATTAAACTGAATGTATTTCTGTGTTTACAGCACGAGAGAGGTATGGCTGTTCAAGACCGGATTGCGTTTGCTTGTAAATATCTCACGGACAAAAAGGTTTGTTGTAAATGTGAAAAGTTTTAGTCAAAATATTATCACACATAATATACAGCAAGTTGAAGCAAGCTTGTATTTTCATCCGAATTCTTTTTTTGAGTTGCATTTCTTTCATTTGTTTCTTCAATGTGTTAGCAATTTTTCCATATTTTTATTTGGAAAATTTGGGAGAGGTATTAATAAAGTCAGTTCCAGTACTATTGAACTGTAAAAACTTGCTGTGGTTGGGAGCCAGTATTGGGGTGTGAACTCTGTACTTACCAACTATCAGCCGTAAGGCCAATGTCTTGATCACTGTGCCAGAGAGGGTGGTATTTGATGACAAGTAAATATTGTATTAACCATTTACTTGGTTTTGATTTTAATAACAATAAAAAGGTACAGTATATAAATAGTACTGTTTTTATTCACAGCTGTACGACTTTATTGAAGAAATCACGACGGAGCTAAAGCAAGCTGGTGACCTAGATGGACTGCTAGTCACTGGTATGTAAAGCCTAGTTATTACATGTATTCTCATATAGCCTCTCTAACTTTGAATGTGTTCGCTTGATGCCTAGTCTGTCTAGGATCGATCCCCGTCGGTGAACCCATTAGGCTATTTCTCATTCCAGCTAGTGCTCTTGGTTATCATGTTTTCAGAAGCTCAAAACAAATGTCTTGATTTCACCATTTATTAATTTTCAAATTTGTCTGCATTAAATTATGAAATATGTGACTGTATGAAATAGTACAAAACAATATCTGCTTACAAAGGATTCTCCACAACTGGTGTAACAAAGGCTATGGTATGTACTATCCTGTCTGTGGGATGGTGCATATAAAAGATCCCATGCTGCTAATCAAAAAGAGTACATGAAATGGTGACAGCTGGTTTCCTCTCTCAATAGCTGTGTTGTCCTTAACCATGTCTGACTTAATATACAGTCAAACCCGCTTATTTGCATACCCTCATTTTGTGCAATTAACCGGGTTAGTCGATTAACCGATAGAGTACCGACTTTCACTTTGTAACAGCCATCCAACTACAAAGTGGCATGGGAGACAGTCTAGCATAATGCGGTACTTCATACCGGAACTATTACAGTTAACACATGTCACATGCAGTTGGATATATATAAATGTAAAAAAATATATTTATCAATATATATATATATAATTAGCATGACGTTTTTGTTTTAATCTGCCAGACCAGAAATCATTTTTTAAAAAACCAACAACGTCCGTCACTGGGCGACGTTTTCTAAAAACACAAACTGGCATCGTTTTCTAAAAACACAAACTTTGTGCATTAAAAAAAAAAAAAACTGACCATCCACTAGTGTAAATAAAGTGTATTAGCCATGTAGTTAATGAGATAAACTTGAAACAACAGAACCATCAAAAAGTTCACGTTTCATCGGTGCACGTGTTTACAAAATGACGTCAATTTCCGGAATTACCGATTGACCGAATAGAATTACGTGAACTTGTATGAATTTGCTGGTATGGTGTTCTTTCAGGTGACCGGTCAAAACCCCCTCCGGTCAAAACCCCCTTGGTCAAAACCCCCTCGGTCAAAACCCCCTCAGTCAAAACCCCCTTCATGTCAGTCAAAACCCCCTCCAGTCAAAACCCCCTTATTTAGGAAATAATTATAAGAAATGACAAAATAATTAATACCCAAAATATTTATTCACACTTGCATATTATAACATTTGATTGCATAGACTTTTGTATAAGTCATAATCCATTAGATCGCATTTAGATCTATTTCCATCTGATGCAGTGTTCGATGCCTTTGAGAGTATCCTCCATTGACTTAGCACCATCTCGGCGGGCTGTGCACAAATTCAAGAGCTTAGACTGCAATTTGACTGTTTTACGGCGAACACGTTTTGCTGGGGGCTCACCCCTGTTGTCTTGCAGTCTTTTCGCAGACTGTCTATGGCACGCCAGATGGTTGGGTGAGCATGTCCGATAAGCTTGGCAAAGGCATTATTCCAGCCTTCACACACGTTGTTGGTTCGAGATCCATTAGTTAGTGTGATGTCATGGACATTCCAGAGTTCTGGAGAAAATGTTGGAGGCGATCGACGCATCCTGATGGGTGGAACAATGCCGTTTGGTTGTGTTGGTAGCTGGATACGGCGAAACTGACCAGAGACGTATGTGTTATCGAAGTAGTCGATTAGTGGTTCAAGTCCTTCTGGTGTGTTTTCCCTCAAGTATTGGATACCGGACACAACATCACCTGTTGGCAAAAATGCCAAACCATCCAACATGCCACAGAAAAGTTTTACGTCACTGTTCTCCCAATACAAATGTACAAGTCCCAGACTCTGAATCTTCCTCCACGTGCTCTGTGTCAGGTGATAAAAGCAGCCATGACTTCTAGTGTATGGGCCGAACGTTGAACTGACAGCGTTGATGATGGCTAACTCGTAGTCGGTGATCACAGTTGATGGATCTAATTGAAAACCAAGCACCTGACACTTATTCTCGATGGATTGTAACAGTTCTTCATATGTGGATTGGCTCTTGTTTGAGAGAAATGCATAGACACAGCTGATTGATGAATCTCCGAGCGACGCACGAATGACAAACAGTTGATGGAACAGGAGCGGAGCAGAGTTAAATGTTCCACCCATGTACCAGACATCCGAACGAGCCAGATGCGTTAGTCCCTCTTCAGTCGCAAACACTAACATACGGCTGGGCGAATCCACACCATTGTCATAGATCAAAAACATTTGTGGATCATCACCTCCAGTCGTAATCCACTGATCCTCAATGATTAAGTCTTGAAGTGATTGTGGATTTTTAGGAAGATGCTTGGCACGCTCCCGACGTAGTGTACGTTTCACAACTTCTGGGTTGCCTAGAGCAGCACGAATATCAGTTGTAGCAGTTGCTGTAGTATCCACGACTATCTAGGTTGGCGTACCCCGCGATGTACCACTTACGTTCTTCATGGTGTTTTTCAGCCTACTAGCTGCAACAGAGTCGGGATTGGGATCATGAGTGTGTTGGACAGTGTGTATCACTGTCTGGATCTCAATATCTGTGGTCACTGCTCCCTTGCAAGAAAAGGAAGCCCTGTTGGAGCATTCCCATCGCACTGTAGACTTAGACTTGTTCTTTTTGGTATACATATATCCTTCATGCAGAAGCTTTTGACCACCCTTGTGATTTTGTATCACTTCCATGGTTGTTCACAGAATGAATGATTAATAGACCAGACCCTAACCATTTTCTTGTAGCATCCCATGTGACATTTGCTGCATGTACTCTACTTTCATGTTCAAAAATAACTGCTCAATCATTAATCCCATCAATAGCTAAGATCCCTTCAATAGCTAAGATCACATAAGTAACAGAGATTGCTAATTACTATCAAATTCTTTCATTATATTATTTAAAGGATTTCTCAAGGCTTCCCAATTACATTAATCCCTGCAGCAGCTAGCCATGATCAAGCTGTTGTTGTTGTTGTTGTTGCTAATTACTATCATGTTCTTTCCTTATATTGCAAATTACTATCAAGTTCTTTCATCATACTATTATATTATATAAGTAGTTTTCCTAGGCTTCCCAATTACATCTATCTCTAAGATCAAACATTTTGCAAAAACTACAATTCTAAGTCTATGAGTAGCTTCACTGAAAGCCTAAAGTCTATGTAGTGTAACATACACTAAATAACAACATAAATAAATATATTTCAGATAATTATTCAAAAGAGATTAAAACAATTATTCATCTATGTTAATATTATACCAACTTTACCACTATAAATACCAAACAATAATAATAAGAGGGGGTTTTGACCATCTGACTATTTATTGCAGGGGGTTTTGACTGGAGGGGGTTTTGACCGAGGGTTTTTTGACCGAGGGGGTTTTGACCGAGGGGGTTTTGACCGAAGGGGGTTTTCACCTGGATTCCCAGTCGTAATCCACTGATCCTCAATGATTAAGTCTGAAGTGATTGTGGATTTTTAGGAAGATGCTTGGCACGCTCCCGACGTAGTGTACGTTTCACAACTTCTGAGTTGCCTAGAGCAGCACGAATATCAGTTGTAGCAGTTGCTGTAGTATCCATGACTATCTGGGTTGGCGTACCCCGCGATGTACCACTTACGTTCTTCATGGTGTTTTTCAGCCTACTAGCTGCAACAGAGTCGGGATTGGGATCATGAGTGTGTTGGACAGTGTGTATCACTGTCTGGATCTCAATATCTGTGGTCACTGCTCCCTTGCAAGAAAAGGAAGCCCTGTTGGAGCATTCCCATCGCACTGTAGACTTAGACTTGTTCTTTTTGGTATACATATATCCTTCATGCAGAAGCTTTTGACCACCCTTGTGATTTTGTATCACTTCCATGGTTGTTCACAGAATGAATGATTAATAGACCAGACCCTAACCATTTTCTTGTAGCATCCCATGTGACATTTGCTGCATGTACTCTACTTTCATGTTCAAAAATAACTGCTCAATCATTAATCCCATCAATAGCTAAGATCCCTTCAATAGCTAAGATCACATAAGTAACAGAGATTGCTAATTACTATCAAATTCTTTCATTATATTATTTAAAGGATTTCTCAAGGCTTCCCAATTACATTAATCCCTGCAGCAGCTAGCCAAGATCAAGCTGTTGTTGTTGTTGTTGTTGCTAATTACTATCATGTTCTTTCCTTATATTGCAAATTACTATCAAGTTCTTTCATTATACTATTATATTATATAAGTAGTTTTCCTAGGCTTCCCAATTACATCTATCTCTAAGATCAAACATTTTGTAAAAACTACAATTCTAAGTCTATGAGTAGCTTCACTGAAAGCCTAAAGTCTATGTAGTGTAACATACACTAAATAACAACATAAATAAATATATTTCAGATAATTATTCAAAAGAGATTAAAACAATTATTCATCTATGTTAATATTATACCAACTTTACCACTATAAATACCAAACAATAATAATAAGAGGGGGTTTTGACCGTCTGACTATTTATTGCAGGGGGTTTTGACTGGAGGGGGTTTTGACCGAGGGGGTTTTGACCGAAGGGGGTTTTCACCTGGATTCGTTCTTTCCATCCCAAAAGATATGGCAAGCTTTGGTGTTATTTGTGATCCCCAAATAATGACTTTGCTATTGTTAAGCAATTAAAGTTAAGCTCGGCTAGTGAGTCGTTATCAGTTCCAGCAGTCTGCATTGCATGCATGACCGGTCTAACACAATTGACTGACCTTCATGGTGCGGTCCGACTGATTGGTGTCTAACAATATAGCAGAAACTTAGGGACGATCCATAAATAACGGTCTTTGTTATGTTTGTTTTTTTGACGACCTCCCCCACCAGTCTTTTTTTTTTCCGCTTCATTTTCCGGGAAGCAAGTGATAAATCGTTTCTTTTGCGTTTAACAGATAAAACGTACACTGCATCTAATGAATAAGTGAACAACAACCCTTTCTCGGTCACATTTATTAAAAACATAACCGCCTAGGACGATTGATCTGTAATCTTTTAATTATTAACAAGGCTTCTCAACATAACGTAATAATTGATACAGAACAATGATTGCCCTGAACACGTCAATCGAATAGGACCTCAATAGTTGAGTGCGCATGCGTACAAGCGCACAGGCGGTACTTCTAAAAATAATAGTCGGAGAGTTACCTGTTATTGAGATGGCCTCTGATTAACAGCAATATATTGCAAACAAAACATTAGGTCTTAGGTTTATTCAACTTAATTATGTCATTCTTAAATCTTGTAGTCGGGTATTGTGATTCACCAGTAATAACGTGCACACCATCTCATTTGCATGTCACACGTCGACTCTGTAAACAGCGATTACAGTCGGCTTGCCACACAGTGAGCTCAAACAAAACAGATTAATCAGTGATTTATTTGAGTTTTTTTGCCAAAGTTTGCTTGACATTCTCAGTCATTTGTGACATTAATTTAACACACACAAATTTGTTTTGTTTTTAAATAGTTAATTATATGTGCAAATAACCGATATATAGCCTGTAGACTGTGCAATTAACCGGATGTTTTGTAGTGTTATAAGGGCAAATGGTTCCGTGTTGGGTGAAAATAGTCGATTAACCGAATTATGCTATAAACCGATGTGCAAATAAGTGGAGATGACTGTAATTATAAATAAAATGTGTTGAATAAAACATTTCCTTCCTTCCTCTAACTTTGATGTCATTATACTAGTCAATATGTGACTCTGTAAGAAACCCCTGCCAGAGTACCAAAAATTAAATTTTGATAAAATATTTTTCACCTGTATCATGTTGTAAATGTACAGGCGAAAGGATTTTGTTCTACCTTTAATAATAATAATAATAATTTAAATAATAATATTGTTTCTGTCATTGTGTTAGCAAACTTGAGATTACTAATTAGGGATTAAGACTATGGTACAGACTAAGAGGTTTTACTTCTTTCACAACATCTAACCATCGTTTGCAAGCAGATATTGGTTTATACTATTTCATAGAGTCACATATTTCATAATTCAAAGCAAACAAATTTTTAAAATAATATATGGTGAAATCAAGATGTTTGTTTTGAGCTTCTGAAAACATTAAGACAACCAAGAACATACTGGGTATACAGCAATCAATATTCTAAGCCAAAAAACTGTCCATGTATTTGAAACTCTCAAAACTGTTCTGGTGCAGGGAACATACTCTTTAATGTTTTTAAGAGGCAAGAAAATGATCCATTCTTAAATCGAACACTACATCACCTGTTGGTGTGACAAGAATGGGTTCACAGCCATTCATAAATGCAGTTTTAAATACACACTCATATATATTCCTGATGTTAATTACAGGAATGTATGTGTACAACATTTTATTACTAATCTGCAATTAATGATTAATCTCTAATCACAATTTGTTGCTTAGGAATGACGAACGACGGACTGGATTTGTTACAGCAGTACGTAGACAACACCTGTGATATCCAGACGGCAGCTTTAGCTATGGTCTACTCCCTGCCGAACGAAATATCCAAGGATATTCGATGTACCACATGGATCCAGAGGTGACTGCTTATAGGAGGCCGGGGCAGGGACCAAGGGGACCCTCAACATAGAAATTAAATTACATGACAAATAAAAAAATGAACTAATTTTATAATTATTACATTTTGTTTATAAAGGAAGTCCTTAGTCTGGGGGGCCCCTCTGGCAGGGGGGCCCGGGGCAATTGCCCCCTTATAAATCCGGCTCTGAGTACCACTACTAGTCACCATTTTATTTGACTTAGGAATTGCTTCCTAATGTAGTTTTTTATAATTAAATAGAGGATAATAAACAAGTTTCCAGTTATTATCAAATTTATGTCCCGAGTGAAATAATTTTCAGTTGGCACGAGCTTTAGCGAGTGACAAATGAAAATGATTTCACGACGGACATAAATTTGATAACAACAGGTACCGAGTTTGTTATTCTGTTTATTACCTGAGCAATTTTTTCTCTAAAAGCCTTTATTTTCGACACACATGCACGTACATGTATAGAAACGATATTAAAACACTTTATGCACTGTTCTAAGTGTTGTTATCACTTTGTTATTTAATCACGTTCATAGATAATTTTCAAAAACAAAAGTTCTCTTTATTCTGGTACAAAATCTATAATGAATTGCATTAAAATAACATTTTGTTATAAATTTAACATCAAAAACAGACAGCCGTAAATGCAAACTCTTTAAAATACATAATGTCATTGTGTGTGTGCCAAATCATGATGACATCATATTTAGTACCGACAAGGTCATTGGTTTGTAAGCGTCAAACCATCCAGTAGTATTGTTCGTTAGACCAATGCATGATAATTTCTCAGTGAGAAATGATTTTTATTTTGCCCGCTATGAGTGCCTGCTGGGGTAATAAACAGTACTCTTTGTTGCCAAAAAGAAGCTGAATTTTTTCCATCCAAAGTAGTTGTATATACAGTGAAACCTGTCTCAACTGAATCACGCCCGGGATCTAATATCTGATTTAAACAGGTGTTTAGAGGTCGAGTTTTAGAAAATCTGGGACCATGAAACATGGTCGGTTTTTACAGGATTCCAGTTTGTTCGGTGTCCGGTTTAGACAGTTTCACTGTATATAGTTAAATTTGTTTAATTGCATCAAAAATATATGCTAATAGCTGGTTTTTATTTTAATCCATAACCTGACCTCAAACCTATGGCAGTTCTCCTTTATTCTTTTGACTGGTCTCTCAACAGCCAGTGAAAACTGGCTAAAACCTTTTAGCGAGTCCTGGGCTTCCTGTTCCAGCCACATGATAGTAATTTCTGTCTTTATGTGGTTAATATTCAAGTTTATGGTCTGTATTTGTAGAAACATAATTCTGTTTTTATTTTTAATACATTTATTATTGTTTCAGTTACCGTGAACTTTTGGACATGTGGGGTCTCTGGCATGACAGGTAAATAGATTGTAACAGTTCATATATATTCATTAAGAAAGCTACAGTGGTATCGTTAAACGAAACAAACTTTATCATCAAGAAAGAAGTGGCAGTATTGTGTTTTCTTCTCTACAAGTAAAATACATCTTACAAAGCCAGGATTCATATAATTCATTAAGCAAGAGACAGCTATATTGTGTTTGCAACGTTAGAAAATGAGATCTTGCAGAGGTAAATTTGATATAATTCATCAAGAGAGCAGTGTTACAAATACATTCTGTTTCACAGAACCAGATTTGATACAATTCATCATTTCATAGATCCAATAGTGATAATAGTTCATCAAACAAAAAAGCCTGATATATTGTGTTTGCTATATTATCAGTAAATTACATTTCACAGAGCCAGATTTGATATAATTCATCAAGCAAGAGATAGCACTCTCCGTGTCCCAGCACAGGTTTTCGTCAGCTGCAACTTCTGTGCCAATCACATCACGAGTACAACAAAAACGATCGCCAGATCGAGATCGTACATGGGCAGAGGCATTCACTACAAACCAAAAGTATAAACATCTTCATTATACTGATTTTATACATGTACATACAAAATTTATATTTACAGTCCAACACCATCGTAGCAATGCAAGTTTGTTAATTTCTCGATAACATCCGTGAAGATAACATCTGATGACATTGTGTTATATTGGTTCTTTGTATTAACAAGTGTTTTAAATTTAATTCTATGTTTCATAACTGAAATCAGACATTACTTACATTTTGTTTACATTGTCCATTTCCTTACATCCTTAATGTTTCTAGTCATCTGTTATTTCTTTTAACTTCATCTGGGTAGGAACAAAAAAAGCATGGCAAACTTTGTGTGAACAGCTTTGCAGATTCACATAGTTTGTGCATGTTTAGTTTTTTTGTGCATACCCTGATGAATCTAAAAGAAATAACGACCAGTCCTTAAATGTTTCAAGCAATTAGAACCCCAGCAAGTAAAAAAAAATGTATCAAAAAAAAAAAAAACCATGTCATAAAAAACCAAATTGAATATAGTCCACAGCAAAGAAAATTATCGTTGAGAATTATAAACCCCATGGTATTGCTGACTACTGAGGGTGGTTGCAGGGATTGAATTATAACTTGATGTATGTACCACTAGTTTTTAACAATAGGCTTTAAGTTGTGTTATTTTTCCCACAGATAACTTGCTGTCCAAATTGTAGAAAGTCCTTACCACGGTGTGCATTGTGTCTGACTAACCTCGGAACTGCTTCAGGAACTGGGATTGGGCAGGAAAAATCAAGTGAGGTCTTTTAAATATTTTGAATTTATATGTTTCAAACAAAAGTTACCGTATATCTTCACCTATAAATTTATCTCGGCTATAAGTTGAGTCCCTAATTTCAAGCCTTGAAAACATAATTTTTATTGACCTGTTTATAAATCGACCCATAAAAAATTACCAATAAATATTAAAGTATTTCTTACTTTCAGCAAATGAGAATCATAAGTGGTCTGTATATACTTTATTTGAACAAAAGAAAATTATTTTCGGAGTTTTGGCTTTGTACATTGTGGTATTTCATTTCCAATCAAATGTCATTACGCATAGCATCAAAATGGAATATGTTCTTACCAGATTGTGAAGACTGTTTAGCGCGGTACAGCATGGTTTTGTTTTGGAAAATATACTGGTTTTCACACTAAAATTGCTTTCTGCCTGTTTGAATCAGTCTGAGCTATTTTTAGTGAAAGCTGATTAATAATCATGAAGTGATGGTTGTTATTTTAATCAAGTGAACTGTTGTCTTAACATGTGTTTCCGTGACACTTTTTATAACTAAAACCGATGCCAAAAACCCCAAAAGTTATAGATTAAATTGTGAAATTAGCACATTTGAGTATAAATACTTAAATAATTCAACAATAAAAACATGCAATACCTTCCACAAAATTCTAATATTTTCGGTGTAATTTTCTGACCCCCCCCCCCCCCCCCCACCCAAGTTATAAAATAATAGTTTGATGAAAACAATTTGACTTATAGGTGAAAATATATGTTTTGTGTTGAATTTTAATGTGTTCATGTGCGAGATATAGTTAAAGCACTCACCTGATGCAGTCTGGAATCGATCCTCATCTGGGCTATTTCTCGTTCCAGCCAGTTGCCCATGACTGGCATATCAAAGGCTGTGGTATGTGCAATCCTGTCTGGGATCGTGCATATAAAAGATCTCTTGCTAATGGAAAATATAGCAGGTTTCCTTTCTAAGACTGTATATCAAAATTACCAAATATTTTACATCTAATAGCCATTGATTAATAAATCAATGTACTGTAGTGACAGGCACGGATCCAGGATTTTTAAAAAAAGGGGGCCCAAAACTCGTTTTTGTGTTTCAAAATAGAGTTTAAAGGTTCATGTCATATGAACGGGATAAGTTTATATTTGTGTATTCTGCAATATATATTGCTTGACTAAAAATAAGGGGACACGGGCCCTTGGGCCCCCGCCTGAATCTGCACCTGAGTGGTGTTGTTAAAGAAAACAAAGATTAATTTTTAATTTCATATACCTTTATCTGACACCACCCAGTGGTGAGTTTTCCTTTTTATGTGTGCTGTGGTGTCATTAATGATGTTTTATGTGAATCTCTGCTGCAGGCACAGACCCCGACAGTAAGCTGTCGATATTCCAGGACTGGTTCACGTGGTGTCAGACCTGCAGACATGGCGGTCACTCCTCACACATCACTCAGTGGTTCAGGTAATTTAATAGATTTCCGATTTCACACTACAGGTCATGTCATAGAACAAGGAATTCGTCCTTTTTTAAAAATCTACATGAAAGAGTAAAATCATCATCCAGTGTTATATCGAACATTTTAAAGGGACCATCCAGAGTATGTAGCCATTTTAGCCTTTGTTTAATCAAGATTACAATGATCTTACATTTAGCCATAACAAAATAAATGCTAGAATTCATCAACAAAATTTTCTAAATGGGGAGGGGGTAAAAAAACAAAACAAGTGCAGGCCTTTATCCTTGGGATGAACTGGGGTTGAAAATTTTGGATTTTATTGTGGCTTTTTCTTTCTTGAAATAAAGACTATGTTTATTCAGTGCATTTCAGCTCATCCTAATGTTTGTATCATCTTATAGATTTTTCTGTACAATTTATTACCTTAAAAGATTGTGCTTGTAGGTCTAGTCAGGGTATTTTGTAACCAGTGTTGTTTTTTTGTTTGCAGCCAGCATTCAGAATGCCCAGTGACAGGGTGTGCCTGTAAGTGTATGTCACTGGATGCCTTTGGAAGAGTATGACATATTCAACAGCTGTACTCCAAACACAAACAAAAAACACCATGTCCAGTAACCGAGAGCACATTTAAGTGTGTCGTTGGAAGAGTTATACTCAATACAAAGAGTATGAAGTATTGAATGGAGTCATATTCCAAAGCTAGAAAATAACAGGGCGCACGAGGCAGTTGCCACTCAAAATATACAATATGCTTTTTTATAAGCTGTTTGAAAAGCAGCTTTTGCTTTCTGTCTTGAAACAATTATTCAGATTTTAGTGCCAATTATGTTGAAGTTAGGACAAACATTATTAAATTAAATACTGTAAAAAGGGGAAAAAAGAAAATGATAGATTTCATTTATGTGAAATGACAGTAGTTCACATCAGAACAAGCCATCTATAATTACCTCAGCATTTACTTCCAGATCAAAATGTCAGAAGCCGAGATTGCTTCCCCCATTCCACAAAATGAATTTCAAGCCTCATTTAATAACAAAAAACATTCTTGGTGCCAATGGACTAGCTGTTCCTGTGAATGTTATGGAATTCATGATACGACATGTTCAGCAAAGTGATTGTGCACAAATTAAAAAATACAATTGTTGGTTTTGTTATGGGCCACAAGGGATGCTGCAATTAAGATTAATTTGTGTGCATGTACTTAAACATAGTGAATTGTAACAGAGATATAATATGCATACAAGGCTAGCTGTTGGCAAGCAGAACACTTCGCCACATCAGCTTATAAACATATAAAATTGCAGAAAGAGTTATTTTCCAACAAAATATGATTCATCGCCTGAAATTATTTCATCAAATTTTTTAAATTTGTGAATTGCTAGTGGCCAAGCTAGCTTGGTATAACTTTATGTCCAGATATCAAAAGCTGATAACCAGAAATGCGAATGTCAGAATGCATGGTTTATAAAAACAAAAACAAGTTGCAACATCTCAATGTCAGAAATATCCAATTAATATATAGCTTTACATCACATTTTTTTTTTTACATTCCCCTTCCTATCAAAAAGAAGAAGTGAAATCGTGAAAAACTAGTTTTTTATTCGACAGAACCAGTTCTGATTATCAGCTCCCGATATAAAAGTTTTTATTATTATAACGTCCGTTACTTGTATTAATGTGTGTGTTGCAAATCATTGAAACAAAAATAAATTATATTTGTTACCTATACTCATTTGTTTTTAATCCATGTCAATATAAATTACAATGGAATACGAATGTTTTATCAGTGGCTGTTACTTTTCACACCCTTGTTTTGGCTTAGTAAACAATAAATATAGCAGATTTCACTTGAAATCCATATTTCGTAAAAGGTACATGTCTGTTGTAGAAATTTGAGTGGTCAAGGTTAGTAGACCAGTCATATGTTCAGCCAGTGAACGTTTCGCTAATGTTCACAAACTTATTTGATTAGTTCCCCACGTGGCCATGTGGTTTAACGTGAAGCGCAGTTTTTATTTTAATGTGGCAAAGCATTATAATAATATAGCTAATTTTGAATTTGAATGACATACGTTTTCCAATGACATCACTTTGCATCTCCTTACAAAACCATAAACTGGGTACATGACGTTTCGTTTTTAAGAATGCTGAAAAAATTACTAATGCACCTGAATGTGCAGTGTTTCTGCCAGAAAGAAATTTTTGAGCATGGCATTAGGGAATCGAATGCAACCACAATCAACCACCAGAAAGAAAATGGGTTAAGTTTAGGGTTAGGGTTAAGAAAATCGTACATTAATGATAATTAACTCTGGGTATGGCACCATACCAATTTTACCCTCTGGCAGAAACCCTGTGTTTTTAGAAAATCTTGTGATTAAAAAATATGCCATTTACAGGTCAGTTTTTTGTTTTTTTTTCATAATTCTGGACAAAATATTAATTCCAAGTTTTAAAAAATTAAAGAAATAAAAAGTACCTTTTGTCAAATATATCATATCAAAAAATTACCGTTGGACATGTTTTATTTATGGTGTACGAAACCAAAACAAGGGTCCAAAAACTGACTGTCGTCAACCTTAGTAATAGAATGAAAAAGCAAATACCATATAAACCTAGCCTATCATGATCTTGGTGTAGAACATATTGAAACAGAAAATAACCTATTTGGTTTCATGGGTGCAATTGGCTATAAAGTCTGCTAATGCCAATATGTTCCATTCAAATTAAAGACCTAATACCAGCAGCAAAATAATGTACCAAAAAAAAAGAGAAAAAGATTAACATGTTACATGCATTTTGCTTTAATAATAATATGGATCAGACCATTTCACGTTAAATTTGTTTGTGGCTGTGGTAACGATCCAGACGAATGTGAGGCCTGTTCAGGAATGCAAGCTTTATCATATTTAACTTTAATGTACTAAAAAACCAGCACCGTGAACTATTCTTAGTCATGTATTTGCATCAATTCGATATGGGCCAGGTGCACAACAAACCACAAAATACTGAGTTATGTTTATTTTATTTCTAGCATTTAGCATGTTATTCACAATATATATTTACAATATTCCCAGGATCAATGCAGCTAGTTGAAAATCTGCCAGTGTACTTTGTTTCAATTTAAACAGTCTAGATGATTGCCACCTATATATTGGAATCATAGTCGCACATATGAATAATTAAATATGTAATTTCCAATAATGGAAAATGGAAGCTGCACATGATTTGCATATCTTTAGTCCCATGATGGTGAGAAGAATGAATCTGAGAACTGTAAATGATGCATATCGAGTTTGCAGTCCTGGTATTTCCACTGGGGTCAATGTTTACACTGAATTTCTGTCAAGAGTCCATGTTTAAAGTACTTAAAGTGCTCTGTATGCTGGTTATTCCTGCACTCCTTGTATGTAGTGGTCTGGAAACCGTGACATCAGATCAACCGCTTGATTGTAGTTTTCCAAATCTGTGTTAAAACAAAATAAAAACAAAATAATAACAATCAATGTTTTTGTTTTGGGGAATTTTTTTTATGTGCAATCCCACTCAGTTCAATTTAACAAAATAGCTCCGATATAATTTTTGGTTTTCTTTGTTTCTGGTGTGGTTGTAATTTTAGTAGACTATAAACAAAATGAAATATTGGAATCTGTGTTAGAACTTAGAGCCAAAATTGTAAGCTTTAATTAGATCAAAATAACTTGAAATGCATTTTTAAAAAATCCACAACTTTTTGGCAGCTGTTAATAACATTGTCAATGTTATACTAAACAGACCTTGCCACTCCAAGAAAGATAAATTTATAAAAATAATTTGACCTCAAGTGTCAAGCTGTGAGTGTTAGTGGCTATAGATAAATCCTTTACAACCTAATAAAAATTGAACACAACCTTAGGCAATGCAATTGACATGGAAGGAAGAAACTACAAATAAAATTGGAATTGTACTAACCAAATGATGCTGATGTTTCTTCAGGAAACGGAATGTAGTTATCACAGACAACGGTAGTGCCATTCTCAACCCGTCCATGTACCTCGGTTAAACCAGCAACATATTCACTCAACTGAAAGTCATAAAATAGTTTATATACTATTATAAAATAGTTTACTATCAATAGTCTAGCAATAATGGAAAATGATTATTAAAATTGCCACTCTAAGGCAACCTTTAAAAAAAATTTAAACAAATATCTTAGTCGGTTTTCTCAATTTTAATTATGACTAAAGTTTGTACACCGATTTGTATTTAGCATATTCATATTAACTGTTTTGTTACATTTTAATGTTTCATGCAAGTTCTCTCTCAAAAATATATTGTTTATAAATTTATATACATCTTGTATTGGTAATGACAAATGTTTTCCAAGAACAAATAAACGGGATTTACATTACCATACATGTAAATATTTACATATATGTACATACCGGATCTTGCATTTTTATTGTACATTCTTTGCCATCTCCAGTAGTTAGCTTAAAACTTGTGCCATTTTTATCTACCTGAAAGAAAAAAAGAAAATTAAAGAGTTACGGTTTGTTTTATTTTAACACAACAATGTTGATGACACATTAAAGTTAGGGTTACCATATTATAACTTCGCTTACCAATGTAAAATACAAGCTTAAATGCACTTTTAAAAAACATGTGTTCACAATCAACAGAGATTGTCAAAAGTATATCAGTTAACACATTGATTCGTTAATCATTGGCTATTGGATGTCAGATATTCGCTAATTTTATCATAGTGTTAGAAAGGAAACCCGCTACATATTACCATTAGTAGCAGGGAATCTTTTATGTGCACCATCCCACAGACAGGACAGCACATACCACAGCCTTGGTCCACTGGTTGGAGCGAGAAATAGCACAATGGAGCCACCGATGGGGATTGATCCCAGACTGACCACACATCAAGTTAACGCTTTACCACTGGGCTGCGGACAATCACCAAAGCGACAGAGTTGTAGGTGCTATCCTGTCTGTGGGATGGTGCATATAACAGATCCCTTGCTACTAATGGTAAAATGTAGCGGGTTTCCTCTCTAACACTATGATAAAATTACCAAATATTTGACAATAGCCAAAGATTAAAGAAGCAATGTGCTCTAATGGTTAAACAAAACATTTTTGGGTGATTGTTGGGCACTTGTCATATTATTGTATGAGACGGCCCCTGGAAGACAGAATGGCTGAGTGGGCGATCATGCGACGCTACGTCACAATATAGGTCAGCGAACTTAGAATTCCGCTGTCCAAAGTTTACCGAAGCTTAGCTGAATGTGGGTGCTGTCAGGTTTCTTTCTGAAGTGCAGTGTTCTCGCTGCTCCATTTAAGCAGGGCGCCCCGCCCCGCTATTCCATTTTGCCGCCCTCCTTTCACGTTCCCCGCCCTCCTTTATTTTTGAGCGCCCCTCTTTATTTTCCAGCACCTATCTCCGCTATTTCCAAATGCACTTTTTTCCCACACAAAAAACAACGATCAGTCTGCATACTGGACATCAAAGGAAACAAGCCGCGTTGTGTACGAAAAAGCAATTGACGAAACAGTTACCGCAATCTAATTAAAATTAACTCCACTATTACATGTGGAGCTAATTTTAATTAGATTGCAGTTACCGTAACGTAATTTAACAGTATTTTTAACAGCCTCTATTTTGTCCAATATCTGTATCCATTTGTATGTTTGATAAACACAATAAATTATATTTTATGTAAGCAATGAAAACATTTTATTTTTTACGGATTCAGCAATCTCCGATTGAAAAAAACCTTATTTGGCGCCAAATTTGTCACGTGATCAGAACGGTCATTCTGTCTTTTGTTTCCACTAACTATCGTTTGATATTTTGTCCTCCGTTGCAGATATAATTGGTTGAAACTGATGATTTTTACTTTCTGTTATTCTGTTTATTCAGCAGTTCTTTATAAAATATTGTAAACTTTTCATTTTGAGGGGATATGAACGCTTATAAAAACAACGAAGTGGTAGTGTTTATCATTAAAATCATTTAAATGAGTGCCAAATAATATATACACTGCCTTTACAAAAACGAAACTGGTGATAATATTTTATCACAGCGATCGATTCATTCGATGAAGATGGAAATAGCAAAAATGTATCTGACATTAGGAGATCACTTTACAAACATCTTTATTGTTTTTCGTATATCTTGAAATTTTTATTAAAAATAATAATAATAAAACTTTGATTGGTCCAGCAGCGAGAACACTGGTAGTGTGTGTATTAGTGATTAATATCTGGATTTTTTTTTTAATCAAGGAACTCGAAAATGATCGATGTAAATGTATATGACATCAAACATAGGATTGTTGTGGTATTAAGAGTGGGAATCGGACTATTCTTTGGTGGGCAGCGATTGACAGAAAATTACATAGCTTGGTCTCTTGACTGTAATGAGAGTGTATAACTGTCCAAATGTCCGAGAGTATAGAGTACTCGGGCTAACTTGGGGTGAACGGTATCAGGTCGTTTCGTAACCATACCGTTTCATACCCAAAAGCATACCAGTTCGTACCCAAAGGCATACCAGTTCGTAACCAGAAGAACATCGGCATACCAGTTCGTACCCACATTTGTACATGTTATTTAATGAAAAACAAAACAACAAAAATCCAAGCCAACTGCATTTTAATAATTAGCGATTAGAAATTGTCACGAAGAATCATGTCAAGCGAAGTCAGCTTATTTGTTGATATATTTCAAACACATAACATTTTTCTTTTTACATGACAAAAAACATTTTATGTACAAACATAATAATATTTACAAACATAGTAATATTAACATAATTATATAATTATATATAGAGATATTGAAACCCAGTACATTCATACAATTGTATTTATGGTAAAGGTAAATGTGAAATTAATAAAAACTTATATGTTGGTATATTTCTCAAAACTTTCAAAATGTGACTTATTCCCTATTTAGCACCGAGTCCTTCAATTATTGACAGGTGAAAGTAGCATTATGAACTTTTAAATTTGCATATGACATGAAATTTGCATACCGTTATTACATGGGTTAATACAATCAAATATTAAATGGGTTTATGACAAAATAATTGCTCTTTGGCTACGAAAAGGTATGCTTTTTGGTTACGAAACGGCATGCTTCATTGATGCACAGCACATAATTGCTCATTTAATGCTTATAAAAGATACTGAGTGATTATTACAACACATTTTTTGCTAAATGTTACAATATGTTTGTAATATAACATTATAATTGTGTATTTAAAAAAATATATTAATGTTAGGTGTAATGTATGACATTATTTAATTGGTTACGAACTGGTATGCTAGTGGTTACGAAACGGTATGGTACGAACGGGTTTGGGTACGAAACGTCTAGAAACCAGGTGAACTGGTCCAACTGGGGGTGAATTGGTTTTGGGGCAAAATGTCTGGTACCCTTTTGATTATACTTGTCTTTTTCCTGGGAAAGGAAAAGCCACTTATCCTTTTTCAAGGATCCGGACAGCAGAATTCTAAGTTCACCGACCTATATCGTGACGTTGCGTCACATGATCGCCCACTTAGCCATTCCGTCTACTAGGCGGAATTGCACAGTGGGCGAATACGTGATCTACGTCACGAAATAGGTCACCGAGCTTTGTAATTCTTGCGACGGAGTGTCACAAAGCGTAGCTGAATGTGGGTGCTGTCGGATTTCCTTCTGTACTATGTGTATTAGTGATTAATATGTGGATTTTTTTTAATCAGTTAAGTCGAAAATGATCGATGTAAAGGTATTTGATGTCAAACATAGGATTGTTGTGGTATTAGAGCAGAAATCTTTGCCAACTTTTGGGTTGTCGGTAATTGCAAAAAAAAATACATAGCTTGGTCTCGGACTGTAAATTGTAATGAGAGCGTATTTATGTCCAAATGTCCGTTTAGCTCTTTAACAGTCAGAGTACAAGGGCTAGTTTTGAAGTTTTAGCTTGATCTGAATGATCAGTTCCCAAACACTGACATTGATAATATTATGGAAGTTCACTTACATTACTAGCCATTCCGAGCAAACACACCTGTTGCCCTTGATGCAACGGTAGCATTGAGGTGTTTACTCTAGGCTTTGAAAAGTTCTCAATCATAGTCATTGGATTGACAAAACAAAACAAATTATAATTTCCAAGATTGGCGGGATGACAAAGACCGCTACAGTATAATATGTTCCGCTTTCTTGGTATCAGTCGTGACGTGTGTTGGTTTGTGGTTTCCTCCTTTCAGTTGCAAAGCTCCATGTATAGATTAGTTGAATATTCTTTTGAATAATGATGATGATGATCGTCATCATTATCATCATGACGATAATGATTTATTTGAATGTGTGTCCATCCCTCACGTTTGATGCCTATGCCCACAATCATATACCCATTATATAGAATTACACCGTGCCAGAATCGCTGTCCACAGACAATTCGTCCACCGGACGATTCGATTCGTCCACTCACCTCGGACAATTCGTCCACTCGATTGCTGCAGTTTTTTAAAACACATTAATAGTTATTTCTTTGACATTGTAATCGTTTCTTAACATTATTTTGTGGTATACTATAACCAAAAAAGTAAAATAGAGTTAGAATTCAACATTACTATCCAGTTTTTATTAACTGTTTGTATTCATTATCATGCGGATGATTCGTACACGATGTGGTAAATAAGTAATGCAAGCCTCCGCGTCGGAAGACTTTATTACCCCCCCCCCCCGTCATGTTCTCCTTCAATGGCGTAAATTATATCCACTGTACCCTCCCTCGTCACGTTATCCCCATATGCCTAATAACCTCGAAATAAAATAAAAACTTGTTGTCTTTAATTCCAATTTAATTAAATGTACATTAAAAAACAATTCAACAAAACAACAAATGTCATTCAAAAGTTAACATATTTGACATATTTGACAGTAGTAGAAATGCACAAGCGAATGTTTTTGGTCAATTAAATCAGTGTAGAATCGATGAATGGTATTTCGTCGTTAACTGCACAAAAAACTGTAGGAGATTATCCATTCAGATATCACTGGAAGAGAAATGTCCAACAGTCAGCCGACTAATGAATGGATAATCTCGCAACAGCACGAATCAATTCTTTGGCAGTAATTTCGTCATTGGTGTAGCGTCTCCAAATGGCAAAGAATTCTCCCTGCCGGGTCCTATGCTTCAGCCGTTGCAGCCGTTGCATCCGTCCATACACTCCTGAGCGTGCTGTAACCTCACCGTGGTGCAGGGGTGTAACATTCTCTTTGAGAATGGCCAATACAGCACAAATTGAAATTTTGAGTAAAAGTCAGTATCTATCTGTGATATTTGTATTTTTGCACAATTCTTTACACTGTTTTTATTTAAATCTTGAATTTTTATATTGATGTTGATCATCACCTTATTTTTTTGCATTACCATAGTTTGACACCCAATAGCCGATGTATTTTTCGTGCTCGGGTGTCGTTAAACATTCATTCATTCATTCATTCATTCCGTCCATACAGGTAGTTAGCGGTGCAGCTTTGAAATAAAGCGTGTTGTTTTAGACGCTACTGGATCCAACTTGGTGAAACAAGCTTAAGCAGTAATGAGCCTGCATTGCTAATTACTTCACGATATCACAATAGAGTACATCTGTACACTTAATTGGTAAAGCAAACAGAAACCAAACAAGTTGAAAGGGAAGGGCTAAAGATTATCTTTACTGGGCATATTGTACTAAAAACATCCTACGACATGTAGCGTGAAAGGCGTACATTATAGAAACAAATAATAACCGAATAAATAGAAACACAAAAGAATTATGTCTGCAGAGCATTGTTACAAAAACATCTACCAAGCGTAATCTAATGCAATATAATTTATTTTCACCTTTGTAAATTTATGACACAGCAAAAAAAATACGGGGTAAAATATATCTAATAATTTATTTAGCCCCCACGTACATGTAGTACACATTATTTAGGCCGTGGACGAAATGTACTGGGGAAATAAAAACCCAGTGTACGAATCGTCCGGAACTGATTTTGTGTAGTGGACGAATCGTCTCGAGTTCCTCAGTGGACGAATTTTCAGTGGACGAATCGTCCGTGGACGAATTGTCCAGTGGACGAATCGACGGCATCCCCCAGAATCCGTGACGTTTCGCCCCCCAGCCAGTTCGCCTCGTTCGCCCCATGTACCAGTTCGCCCCCAACTGTTTGCCTGTTCGCCCGCAAATATTTGTCAGTTCGCCCCCAATTAGTTGTTACTTTAGAGGATGTTAAAGTGTGTTCGTGTGTGTGTGTTGTGTGTGTTTCGTTTCTTAGAGGGGAGGGGTTGTTGTCCAATTTTATTGATTATTGCGGGGGTTCTTTTGGCCACTAATTAGTAACCATGAACATCATAAAAGATGATCATCTTCTAAAAACACTATGACTGATTACAGTTAACAGGTTAACACGTGATAATGGCCATAAAAGCGCGTACGACCAGCCTAGCCTGGCCTGTCATGGACGGAGGAACCGACCAAGGCTGGCTCTTGTGCCCGTGACAAGCGTGCGCTACAAAAGCTTGTTCTGAACGTGCACGTAAAACCCTATGACCTGGCCTGACCTGCCTAGCCTGGAATTCGTATTCAACACAGAACAAACACGTATGGATATATCAGAACAGAACTTTATTACACTCAGGCCGTTCCATGACCAATATAAAAATTTCATGACTTTCCAGGCCAGGAACATGACCCGAACTGACTGGGGGCGAACTGGTACCTTTGTAGGGGTGAACTGGTTATGCACGTGGGGGCGAATTGACTGGGGGCGAAATGTCTGGTACTCATGTAGGATTACTTTAAATTATCATCATCATCATCATCATCATCATAACCACCATCGTCGTCATCATCATCATTAACATCGACGACGGCGAATTTAACATAATTTAGTTAATGTCCCCTAATTTTGACTGGAGCCAGATTCCATGAGTAGGCTAAGGTACTAATTTATTATGTAGTTACGGTATCAATGATATCGGTTACCTTTGGCACGTGACTGTATAAAATAGGTCAATTTTATTGATGAAATGGAGTCTACTGTCTATGAGATGTTTTCTACACTGATGTGGTTAGTATGTTTTGTAGTACGAAGCTGACACGTGTTAAATCACAAATAATACACAGCTGGGACTGAAGTGATCGTATGATTTATACGTTATATGGGTACAGAATTGTCTAAAATAATGTGTAATGTTTTGTGCGACATTGAATCATATCGGAATATACCGGCCTCGGTGGCGTCGTGGCAGGCCATCGGTCTACAGGCTGGTAGGTACTGGGTTCGGATCCCAGTCGAGGCATGGGATTTTTAATCCAGATACCGACTCCAAACCCTGAGTGAGTGCTCCGCAAGGCTCAATGGGTAGGTGTAAACCACTTGCACCGACCAGTGATCCATAACTGGTTCAACAAAGGCCATGGTTTGTGCTATCCTGCCTGTGGGAAGCGCAAATAAAAGATCCCTTGCTGCCTGTCGTAAAGAAGAGTAGCCTATGTGGCGACAGCGGGTTTCCTCTAAAAACAGTGTCAGAATGACCATATGTTTGACGTCCAATAGCCGATGATAAGATTAAAAATCAATGTGCTCTAGTGGCGTCGTTAAATAAAACAAACTTTACTCTTTTTTTTCATATCGGAATATTTCGTGTTCCACATCAATCATTCACATATGATTCAGCACACCTCGGCTGATTCTACCTCAGCACTTGTCCAAGACAGCGTGCTCGAACTGTGATCAGATTACTAATCATCGGCTATTTTATATGAAACATTTGATAATTTTTGACACTTAGTAGTAGTACTAGTAGTAGTAAAGGAAACCTGCCATTTTTAGCAGCACAGACAGGACAATACATACCACGACCTTTAATATGCCAGTCATGGGGCATGATCAGAGAAGCTTATAAGCAAATAATAATAAGAAGAACAGTATGTGATATCCAGATTTTTCAAATGTGTTTTGTGTATGAATAGGTACTAATAATTATATTTATTACCACCATCAATCATAATGGAAGGAAGGAACTGTTTTATTTCACGACGCACTCAACACATTTTATTTACGGTTATATGGCATTAGACATATGGTTATGGATCACACAGATATTGAGAAAGGAAACCTGCTGTCGCCACTTCATGGTCTACTCTTTTCGATTAGCAGCAAGGGATTTTTTATATGTACCATCCCACAGACAGGATGTGGAGCATTGACTGGAACAAGAAATAGCCCAATGGGTCCACCGAGAGGATCAATCCTAAACTGACTGCACATCAAGAGAACACTTTACCACTGGGCTATATCTCTCTTCCACCCCCCCCCCCCACCCCCCCCCCCCCCCCCCCCCAAGTCATAATGGTGACAATATGTCTTTTATATGGGGGTTGGTGGAACCATCAGTGAATATTGCCACCTTGAAAGCACAATACTGCCAGTAATGTGCACAATGGCTTATAATAACACTTTTAGCTTTTAAAAATAGCTTTGTAAAATATGATAATAGTATAATTTGGTACTGGTCACCTAAATCCATAGATGTCAGAAGATGCCATCAACTGGGGGTGGGGGTTGTATATTAATTTACCTTTCAACTTTGGTATATATCTTCAGTTCTACTCCCCCCCCCCCCCCCCTTCAACGCCTTTGTAAAGTTCACAATTATTATTTTAAAAATATTTTCACATAGGGCCTAATAACATTTGATAAATCGTTTATTTAATATCCTCTGTTTACTTAAATACATTTTTCCATTTATATTTATTCATATTTATTTGTGTTTTGCAGAAATGGTGTAGGGCCTACATATAGGCGTCAGGCATGAATAATGTGGACCAATTATTTTCATCGTTGAAAGGACTTGTTAAAGACACCCTGAATAAAAACAGTAAACCGACTAAACCAGAATATAGTGCAGCAGACATGAATCCCCATCCTCCTGTTTGCCTGAATGACCGAGAAGAAGATGGCTTCTTACTCGTCGGCGAGACCAAAAGTGAAAGGATGGCACTTAGAGCCAGTCAGTTTAATTCGCATTGTGGCGTTCTAGCGCCACCTACATATTCACAGGTATGGTATTACAGGGGCAGGGGTGCATCATTTTAAAAAGGGCACCTCAACTATTCATTATCTATATTGTAATCTTCCACAGAAATATCAAGATATTACATGTTCTCCTCTAAAAACCAATAAATGCATTTGCTAAACACTTAATAATTCAGAAGTGGTCAAGAGTTGCATGGGAGGGGGATGCATATCATTGCTAGTAACCACTGGGGACATGGGCTCAGAATCTGTTTAGTTATGTTCAAAATTGGATAATACTCTTTCCAACCAATGGGCTTTGCTTGCTAGGAATATATGACCATAACCCTCTTGATTTATGGAATTTTACCAGATTCGACACATCAATTTTCTGAAGAATTGGCATTCCTGCCTATCCACATGTGCAGTAGTCACTATCCCATTTGGTGTTACCATGCTCATGAGCATACAAGACAGGGGCAGGGGGGTCAACCCCCCCCCCCCCCCCCCCCCCCCCCGACTGCTAGAGCAAAACTCCAAATTCAAGCAAAGATTTTACAGATATTTGGACAAAATGTGCTAACCCGAGACCTTTTTACTGTGTATTTCCATCATTCTACCCTCAAAATTAGTTGTAATCAAACTAAAAATGTGTAGTGATTTGTTTGCAACCCTGTATAGCAGTTTGGTAGTAATGCTAATATGATTAAATATTTTTTTTTACAGATTCTGGCATTTTCGTTTAATTCTAGCCCATATGCTTATTGGCAATTTACTGGACTGTGCACTTTGAGAATACAGTGTGTATAATGTGCTGTATTAATTTCAGTTGGTTTCATGCTTGTATCAAATGGCAATTAGTTAACACACTCCTCGTGTATCTGGGCTGTCTGTCCGGGACAGTGGGTTAGTTCTTACTCAGTGAGTAGTAATTGGATGGGAGCCGGTACTGAGATGCGAACCCAATACCTACCAGCCTTAAGTCTGATGACTTAACCACTACACAACATGGGCAGTATCAGCATATATAATGTGCAGTAGTTTAATACCAGTTTATATCTATTTGTAACTGATTATGGATGTATACTCTTTGATGTAGAAGTAGAATGTTAGTACTCATTGGTTGTAAGCACTTGCTCGATGCGCGGTAGGTGTGGGATCGATCCCTGTCGGTGGGCCCATTGGGCTATTTCTCGTTCCAGCCAGTGCACTACGACTGGTATGTCAAAGGCCGTGGTATGTACTACCCTGTCTGTGGGATGGTGCATATAAAAGATCCCTTGCTGCTAATCGAAAAGAGTAGCCCATATAACCGTAAATACAATGTGTTGAGTGCATCGTTAAATAAAACATTTCTTTCTTTCTGTTTTTTTCATTGGTTGTAAAGACCATTATATATAGCACGCAACTAGTCAGAATATGGATGGACACATTCTGGACTTTTCACTTGTATAGGTTGGCAGGGTTTCTGCCAGAGGGTAAAACGGGTAAGTCACCATACCCAAAAAATGTTGCATAAGTATTTTTTCGCAGACCCAAGTTTTAACCCATAAAAATGGACACTAAGTTTAGTTAATTTACAAACTTGTATCTCATTTGGATAAAGTTATAATATAGTGAAAGAAGAGTCTGTGACGTTAAAATGGGAAATATCCCTAAAAATAGACTATAACTCGAATCAATAAAGCGTTACTTCTCAGACACATGTGCGTTTTTGAAAATATGAAGTTTATTTTTTGGTATTATAAACACCGGGATGACCAGAAACACTACGATTCTACGGAAATGGATAATTTAAAGAATAAAATATAAGTAATGTTTGATTTTATTGATCATAAACGGCTCTAATAGTGAAAAATATGCTGTAGTGTTGAAAACTAGGGTCTGTCTCTTTAACCTTTTGACAAACTTAATTACTCTTATTATTACTGTATGATTTTCTTAACCCTGACCCTAAACTTAACCCATTTTCTTTCTGGGGGAAGCCCCCATTACCCCCTGTTGACTGTGGTTGCATTCATTTCCATAGTGCCATACCCCAAAATTTCTTTCTGGCAGAAACACTGGTTGGTGGTATCTTGTTTCTTTTGGGTCACACCACACACTACAGATCTGAGGGCAGAGTCACCACGTTACCCACAGTTACAAAAACGTTATTTTATCCCACCCTCACAGTCATCTCTGAAACATATGTGTTGGGTTCCTCTGACGTCAGACTTGACCTCCCGCTGTGTTGAGGGTCAACGTCCCCACGCTACTCTCAGCTGTAAGTCGTCAACCTGTTTGGCGTTCCCACGCTCACGGAGTCAGCTCTGACATGAGTCATGGATTTAATTTGGGAAATAAGCATTGTGTGTTAATTTATATAAGCTTATATCTAGTGCTTCGATCTGGATATGGATGTATGGTTTTAACAGTGATTCATGAATGCATTGCCATCATAGTTATATGCATTCTATCCTGGGCATGTCTTGGAAGTGACAGTCCTCTTACAGGCGGTACATGGATGCAACATCCTGTAACTAAGAGATCTCCTTGAAAGCGACAGTCCTAAAATACGAGATGTAAATCTGATAACGATTAATGGAAGTAATCAGTCACTACTTTTCCAAGATGACCTGTTGACTGTGCTTTCTGTAGAAATAATTTAGCTTGATTAAGAAAAACGGTTACAGATTTAGTAGTATCTCCACAGGCTCCGTCCCGTGGTTTGGAAGAGCCTATCCAGGTTTGAACTTTGGGTTCGAGTGCGAATAATTTTTACATGCTCATATACCACTAGAGTTTTGAGCATGTCCGTCCCGGGACAGAAAAAAATTAGCGGACAATTTTGAAATTTACATCCAAAAATTAGTGGGCCTTTAAAATTTTGATGCGCATCTCTAATATAAATAATAAAGAAAATTCTACTATTAAATTTGGTCGCTAGATTAGATCGGGTGGTCAAAAAGAAATTAGATAAGATCGGTGGCCTGACTCGGGATGGAAGGGGGGAAGGGGGGGGGGGGGGGTAGAGTTGAAAATGGGCAGAATTGTGAAAATAGCAATTAGTAAAAAAGTTAATAGAATTTTTTAAAAAAGAAAGAAAAAAGTTAAAAGCCAGAAATAAAAAGAATTGACTGCTCGGTCGAATATTTATATAATTTGGAGCATTTTAGAAGGACAGTCCAAAAATAAATAAGAGAAAGAAGAGAGGATCGGACTATTTAATAATATTAAAAAAAGAAAGTAATTTCGACAAACTTTTGAATGAAGGTCTAAAAGTTTTAAAGTCCGATCTATATGTCCACGTGAGTGGCCTCGTTAAGGCCGTTAGGGTGCACAGCTTGTAGGGACGAGATGGGTTGCATCCCGTCAAGAAAACTCCTAGATTAACAGTCAATAGACGTTGAAGGTGTAGTGCTGTGCTAAAATACAGATCTTGAGAAGCCGGATCCGTCTGAACGAGAGAAAGAATCAGACTAGGGTATAGTCCAGTCGTCATAGGTTGGTATAGTGGTGCGGACGGGCCCGACTCCGGAGGATACGAGATGGTATCACAATAAAACAAAGTAAAGTCTAGAAAAAGAGTAGTAGGGGCCGACCCCGCTTCCTATTTCTTCTTAGAGTTGGGCGGTCAATCTTCCAGTGCTGCTAGGACAGGCTCGGACATGTAGTACTAAACGCGAACAACTGTGGCGTTCTGCAGAATGGCCGTCATACGAGTCACGAAAAATACAAGTCAACATAGTCAGACGGAGAAATGACGTGGAGGCAAGGAATCTCGCTAAAAAAGAATCCAACCTGGTGGTGCAGACTGTCGAAACCAGAAGCGTTCCAGCGTTCAATCAGTTCCAATGGCCGCATACATCCCAGTAGAAAACTTCACTTCGTTGACAAAAACAACAAAAGCGAAGGATCCCCAAGTCGAGCCGCGAAAGCACGTGCAGTGTGCACAAACACGTCTTATCGCGACGAGCTGCAGACTGGGAATCTTGAACGTTGGGAGAACTTTGAACACACCCTGGACTCCCTTCAACTGATGCATGTCCGGAGAGGTTGATCGGTCGCTCGCTGGACTGAATATTGCGCCTAATTTTGTATTACATATAATGTGACCCGATTAAATGGTAGAAAAACCAGTCAGTTGTTCGCGAGAGTTCGTCCTTCTGAACACGTTACTGGTTTCGTCCCCACACTATTTCAGAGAGATACCGAGACTGAAAGGGGAGTCGTGTGCTTTTTATCGTTGATTTAGTTGTTTTATTGTTAGAACTTTGGGGAATCCAACGTCAAATCGAAAGCAGAGGGTTTCTAGTGATGGTAATACTATATACCTCGCCCGAGTACTCCGACTATAAGAGAGCTAGACGGACATTTGGACGGTTATGACGCTCTCTTTACAGTCGGAGGCCAAGCTCTGTGTATGTTTTTTTCGCAATCGCTGCCCACCAAACGGTAGTCAAAGATTCCCGCTCTAATATCACAACAATTCTAAGTTTGACGTCAAATGCCTTTACATGGATCATTTTTGAGTTCCTTGATTTAAAAAAAAAATCCATATATTAAGCACTAATACGCACACTACAGAAGAAACCCGACAGCACCCACATTCAACTAAGCTGGGGGGAGGGGGGGGGGGGCAGGCTAGCTTTTGCCCGAATGAAACAAAAATGCCCGAATCTGCATAAAAATATTTATTCATAGCATTTCTACCAAACAGATATATATATATATATATATAGTTGCAAACGAATCACTACGCATTTTTACATGGATTACAATCCACAGAATACAGATATTCGTGTCCTAAGCAAAAAACTTTATATATTTAAACAGGCTGTAGCTATATTTATTGTAAGCATGTTATAATGGCTACAGATGGAGGACAGTTACTTTGAAGCACTATAAGATATTTTGTTGAGTGACTTGATTTTTGTATTCTAAAATCGTTTTTCTCTTTTTCTTTTTTAATCATAGGTTTTACCACCAGACAAAGAATTGCCAACGTACAGAGTTGCAATGGAAAGAGGAATGTCAATGATAGAATGTCAATCGTCTGCCCCACCTGCTAACACCAACAACAATAACGATTTGCTAATATCAGATGTCCCATTTGTCTTAGCTCCGTCTTTAACACAGCAATACCAAATTAACCAACACAATAACTCCTCGGAAGATTATGTTCTCAGAACATTCATGTGGTCGAAATATGACTATGACTTCAGTCTTGAACGGTCGTGTCTTCGAGACTATTGTGATACTACTGATGCTACACCTAACTGGAGGTGAATTACTAATACTCGTGGATTTCTAGAAGATGTGATATGCGCAGATTTACTTAAACAAACATGTTTGTGTAAATGATGAGATTGGATTCTGTGTCACAGAGAGAGAGAGAGAGAGAGAGACAGACAGACAGACAGACAGACCAACAAATACGTATACAACCACACACACACTGTTGAAGAAATCATTTGTTAGTGGATTTTGTGCCTTGGAGATTATTTGTATAGTTATTTTTATTTGTTTCAAAATGAATGAATGAATGTTTAACGACACCCCAGCACGAAAAATACATGGGCTATTGGGTGTCAAACTATGGTAATGCAAACAAATAAAGTGATGATCAACATCAATATAACAATTCAAAATTTAAATAAAAACTGTATAGAACTGCAAAAATACAAATATCACAGATAAATACTGACTTTTACTCAAAATTTCAATTGTGCTGTATTGGCCATTCTCAAAGGGAATGTTACACCCCTACATCACGGTGAGGTTTATTTGTTTCAATAAAGGTATGATCTAATATGTCGAGTTAATGTTTATTTTAAGATTGCCCTGTTTCTCAAAAGCTGATACACAGATGTAGCTAATCACAGGCATGATCATAACTGGAATTCTTGGGTATTAGCGATGCGAACAGTCGCATATTCGCACGTTTTGTTGCAGATACCCCAGTGTGAGCTAGTGGGCATCGCATTGAAAACTGAACATTTGCTGTACTATTGCCATTCGTAGCTCGGGGAAAACCTTGCAAATTGCCTTAATTATAATTGTACATATCATACCTTGTTATTTGGAGATCCAGACTTCAGTGTCCAAGATATTGTTTGTATATAGCAGTAGCTACTGGGAATTTCCCTCATTAGCTCAGTGGGTAGAGCGCTGTACCATACTCTCAAACAGAAGGTCCTTGGTTTGAAATGCCCTCAGAGAGGTTTATTTATCTGTTACATTTGAGACTGGGTGTGTTTTAACAAGGATATGTAACCAAGCCATGACCTATAACATTTCAGTCACTCTAGGCCCACGGCTCCGGGACGTAGCTTCACTTGATATGGAAGGAGTGTTGGTATAAAATTCGAATTCCTCATTAGCTCAATTGGTAGAGCGCTCCATTCCTATTCAGAGGGTCCGTGGTTCGAATCTTCTTAACGAGGAGGTTGATTTACTTAAATTGTTACATTTGGACATGACGCAGTGATTGGGCGTGTTCATCCACACTGGATTCGACACGGTGCGGCTACAACCATTAAAATATAATCATTTCCAATGAGAGTATTCACACTGAATACATACAGTCTGACTCTAAAGGCTCATACAGACAACATTAATTTCAAAGAGAGCGTCTAGGCTGGACGTGTGCGATGTGTGCGTCTACAAAACACATACGGTCAGCCGCAATCAAATACTCATATGTACAGTATATGGTTTCATGCCCAAAACGCAAACCGCAGACGCATACAGCCTTTATGCTTTCATTGTAAATTATTAGATTTTGGAAACCGCTTGCGCCGCATCCCATGTGAATGAGCCCAAACACAAAACAGTTATAAGTCTTGATGTATTTATTTTTATCTGAGACCGAGATATAAGCACTATTTAAAGGCGCTTAAATGGAGCCTATAGATAGAACTTCGTTAATACCTACTAACCAAATTAGTTAGTGGGAATTTCCCTAGTAGCTCATTTGGCAGAACGCTGGATTTTCATACTGAGAGTCCGTGGTTCGCATTCTCCAGTGTATGTTGATTAACTGTGATACTGGGAGTCGACGTAGCTTTACATCAGGTTGGAGTATGTGGTGGTGTTGGTACAGCTAGTAGCTAGTTAGAATTTCCTCCTTTAGCTCAGATGGTAACTTTCTGATCTCTCGCATCCCCTCAGTGGAGGTTGATTTACAAATCTGTTACTTTTTGTGTAACAGTTTGGACCTTGGTGCATATTAGAATGTTTATGATACAAAGGTTTAGAAGTATAATTTAGAAATGTGTCATGATGACCAAAATTTATTATTTTTTTAAATAGGAATGTGTAATAATTTAGAACAATAGTTTCAGCTCACTGTCAGCCAGACGTGGCGGGCCACGAAGGCAATGCCCCCCCCCCCCCCCCATCACACTTTCCCACCACCACGTTATATATTTTCCTGTCGCGCCATAACATGACTAATATAGACAATGTGGTCCCCTCCCTAATGAGGATGCCCTCTCAACATAAGATCCTGGCTACGCCAGCGCTTCAACTGGTGATGAACATAAGCACTTACTGGTCTCAGACTAAGAATTGAAAAGTTTAGAATGTGCATGGTATGCTAGACTTGTAATTATACACTTAGAAACAACATTAAATTTCACGTCATTCAATATATTTAAAAATGAAAAGAGACCCCAAAAAGAAGACGCCTTTCTTTTCGAGAAACAGCCTTCCCACTTTAAGATATGTCCGTGGGTTTATTGGGGTTTTGTTGTGTGGTTTTTTTTGGGTTTTTTTTTTTTTTTTGGGGGGGGGGTCTTATATATATATATATATATACATATATCAGTCAATGTGTAAAACCAGGCAATCTGTAAAGTAACTGATTCACTCAGGCAATCTGTATATTGTCTAAATATTTCAGTCAATATACACTTTGCCTGACTTTTCAAGGTAATTTCTAGACACATTGCCTGAAATGAAAGATCCACCATAAACATACCTAGTGACAAAATGCAATATTAATTAAAATTATGTAATGTATTTCAAATAAAAATCTCCACAAAGACATTCTCCAAAAACAAAACACTGACGAAAAGCTTGACATCAAAGTAATTAAGATTCAAAATATTGCTTTTAATCTCACACTGTTTTAATCTTTTAATTCTATACTTTGAAAGAATAATCGTAACGGTTAATTACTTTAAAATAGATTGTTTTCAATGGATTAGAAGCCCGTTGAACATGCGTTCATGATAACTTTTGATGTTAACCTGTCTTAATCTATTAATTCTATACTTTGAAAGAAAGAAATGTTTTATTTAACGACGCACTCAACACATTTTATTTACGGTTATATGGCGTCAGACATATGGTTAAGGACCACACAGATTTGGAGAGGAAACCCGCTGTCGCCACTACATGGGCTACTCTTTCCGATTAGCAGCAAGGGATCTTTTAGTTGCGCTTCCCACAGGAAGGACAGCACAAACCATGGCCTTTGTTGAACCAGTTATGGATCACTGGTCGGTGCAAGTGGATTACACCTACCCATTGAGCCTTGCGGAGCACTCACTCAGGGTTTGGAGTCGGTATCTGGATTAAAAATCCCATGCCTCGACTGGGATCCGAACCCAGTACCTACCATCCTGTAGACTGATGACCTAACCACTACGCCACCGAGGCCGGTCTATATACTTTGAAAGAATAATCGTAACGGTTAATTACCTTAAAATAGATTGTTTTTTCAATGGATTAGAAGCCCGTTGAACATGTATTCATGATAACTTTTGATGTTAGCATGTCTTAATATGGTATATTAATGTTTTTGCAACGGATTAGAAGCCAGGGTAAAGGTGTTTCTCCATAAATACAGTATGGATAGGCAGGCATATCATTGCTCATTGTATTTATCTCAAATCTGTAGCAAAAATATTCAAATTGTTTTAATGATGTGCATCTATGTATGTTTTAATGTATTTATCTCAAATCCGTAGCAAAAATATTCAAATTGTTTTAATGATGTATGTGATGGATGTTTTAATGTATTTATCCCCCATATCCGTAGCAAAAATATTCAAATTGATGTGCACCTATGTATGTGATGTATGTTTTAATGCATTTATCTCAAAACCGTAGCAAAAATATTATAATTGTTTTAATGATGTGTATCTTGTGATTAATTATCAATTATGTGAATTAAATAATATTGCATTTTGTCACTAGTTGTGTTTACCTTTATAACAATTGCTGTCAATGAATGATGGATCTTTCATTTCAGGCAATGTCTAGAAATTACCTTGAAAAGTCAGGCAATGTGTATATTGCCTGAAATATTTAGGCAATATACAGATTGCCTGAGTGAATCAGTTACTTTACAAATTGCCTGAAATTTTCAGCCATTCTACAGATTTGCTTGAACATAACTTGATGAAAACAAACCGGGGGAATAACTGTTATATATGCGTTTAAAGAGTGTTCCATGATGCATCGTTTGGTGCAAAAATCATGGCCATAGGTTAACAGAAACTGGGATTAATTCTGATCAAGTGTGGTGGGGGTTTAAAAAAAAAAAACACTCGATAACGGGTAAGACCACCTCTTGAATTGACCACTGCAGTGCATCGCAGGCGCATAGAATTGACTAAAGTGTTGATTTCTGTCTGTGGAATATTGTTCCATTCCTGAATGAGCGCTTGACGAAGTTCGTTGACGTTAGCGGGTGGGTTGGGACGACGCCTCAATCGTCTGTCCAGACTATCCCAGACATGCTCGATGGGGTTGATATCAGGAATTTTAGCGGGTCAATCATCAATGAAATCAATGTTATTTGTCCTAAGAAAATTTACAGTGTCTCTAGCTGTATTAGAGGTGGCATTATCATGCTGAAAAATCGAGATGTTGGAGTTGTTATGGAACAGAGGAATGACGTGATGAGCGAGAATGTCATCGCGGTAACGTTGAGCATTTAAATTGCCATCAATGACGACTAGTGGTGAACGATAACCATGGGCAATGGCTGCCCAGACCATGACACAGCCCCCACACCCGAAACGATCTCGTTCAAGAACACAACAGTCAGCATAGCGTTCATTTCTCCTACGGTAGACGCGCACCCTGCCATCACCACGTTGTAAAGAAAATCTGGATTCATTTGAAAAACGAACGGTATTCCAGCGTCGCCGTATCCAACGTGTGTACACGTGCCCAATTAAGACGATTTAGACGATGACGTTGCGTTAAAACGCATCCGACCATAAGGACGTCGTGCATGTAAACCGTTCTCCCGCAGACGATTACGAACAGTTTGCTCACTGATTCGGTTATTATGAAGCCCAGGTGTGTTAGCAGCAGTAGCAGTGGCAGTTTGAAATCGATTGCGCAAATGCGTGTTCATGATATAGCGGTCTTGACCACGCGTTGTAACACGCGGACGTCCACGACGTGGCAAGTCGTTGGTGCTTCCTGTCGTTCGAAATCTTACGCGAAGATTTCGTATCGCTCGACTAGAACTCCCAACATGCCTTGCAACGTCTTCTGTCGTCATGCCAGCATCAAGCATGTCAATCGCCCGTTCGCGTAAATTATTGAGTATACTTGGCATACTAAAAATGCTACAATGTAAAAAACGTTGTTTTTTTTTACAAATTTTGAAGCGTTTTCGTTCACTTGACAACAATGTCAGTAAGACAAGTAAAACAAATTGACCGAATACTACACGGGACATGTCGAACCATGCATGCACGTGCAAATTGAATTTCACGTTGTCGACGATTAACAGTGCCAAAATAATCGATAAAATTCATGAATCCTGATAATACAGCTCAAGGCTAATACTACCTATATAATTTCATTACACAATGAATTCTTTAACACAACAAATACTATATGTACAAATCGGAAGTTTCTTTTTTGGTTCAGTATATATATATATACATATATATATATATATATATATACATATATATACATATATATATACACATATATATACATATATATACACATATATATACATATATATACACATATATATACATATATATACACATATATATACATATATATATACATATATATATATATATATATACATATATATATATATATATATATATATATATATATATATACATATATATATATTGTGCATCCCACTAGAACGCAATTGTGCCAACCCCAACCTCGGGACCAGTACCATGGGTCTGACAAGTAGACAAACTACCTTTACCTGTTCCCTTTCTGCTTATCAGCTTGTTTGTGACCCCACACTTGAATGTCATGCAGGATTCACTACTATGTTGTATCATTGTAAAATAGATATAACGTACAATCATTAATAAGACTAACATTATAATAATAAATAAAAGTCGGGACCAGCTGTAGAAAATGCGCGTTTGTTGTCATCAGTTGCACACGGTTCTTTGTTTCCATAACGCACAACGATTACTCCCTTGGTTGTCAAGGACGCAAAAAAGCTACAACTTGTCAAAGAATAACAAAATTAAATTATATTTAATTTTTTAAATAGGTATAAATTATATTTAAATGTTAAAAATTATTCGGCAACAGTATACATTCAACAAGGAGTATATACGTTGCCTGTAGCTAAATACATACAAAAGTTAAAGTTTTAGCAAAGCGCGGTACAGTTAACCACAGAACCAGAGCGCACCTGTTGAAATGAACTGAAATTAGCTTGGAATGAAAAAAATACATCCACAATTCACTTTGAAATATACTTTTTGTTACTGTTTGTATTGTATTACGGTCAGCGCTTTAGCATAAATAGAATAGTATGACTGGTGTTGTTGTTCAGGTTATTTAAAGACAGCTGTCATTCGATTGTTTACACGGACAACCAGTTGTCAAGTGCGCTTAAAGGGAGGTCACTCTAATTGCTACGGTATATTTGTGAAAACAGCGGTATTATGACTGAACTGATAATTATTAAGTATAATATATACATTATATCAGATATCTTTATTTGGTTGTTAATGGCGGTATTCTTTGTATCCACGATTTGTTATCAATAAATTAATAAAAGCACTCTATTGAAGAGAATGGTCCTTTCTTCCTGGGAAAATATGGCTGACATTAGCCAATAAAAGCGCCCCGATTGCACCACGTGACGTTCGTTGTGCGGAATTTTTTTGTCAAGTGTGAGGGTTGTCGAAGATTGATACTGCAGAAGAGAGCAAGTTGATAAGTTTATAACTGGTATCCCCACATTTTCGTGGTGGTCTCACTTGACCAAGTCGAGGAGAGACCCATTAACAATTGTCAAACAGTATTTGCGTATTTGTGCTAAGAAATGTCAGGACAGCCGAATCAGCGTGTTCGAAGAAATGTGTCCCCGGCGTCAACAAAGCAAAGACCCATAAAAGCTGTAGTTGCTTTTTCACTTAAAAACGGCAACCCGTCCAGAAACAATAGCAGTGCATCGCCGACACAGGGCTGTCATAAAATATGGCCAAGAAAATCGCCCGACAGTCGACTTTCGCCTGAAAGAAAAAGCCCTGCATCTCCAAGCTTAAAAGGTTAGTGCACGAATCCCAGCAGCTGTCATTTTGTCTTGACTAATCCGCCATTTGAAGAATTAAAGTACTCGTTTATTTCTCCACTTTCTGAGTTTAAGATGAATGAGAAAAGCTACTCAAAACACCCCACAGTAAGGTTAATACCTTATTAAACAATTATAAAAACAAAGATGTCAACTGCAAAAAAACCTTGTGCATTTTGAATAAAAGAATCATTTGGATTGGTGGTGGATGTTGTGAGAAGAGAAAAAGAAGAAGAAAAAAAGACAGTGGCATGCATCTTCTTGATGTCATCCACATTATCATTGATTACAAGTGGATGACTAATAGAGGAATAATTCTTAAATAGTGTACAGGCAGATGCTTGGGTGAATTGATAAGAGTTAGGGTTGGGTTTTTTTTTATGAGTAGGTGATGCAAATGTCACTTTGTGATCCAGTATAAAATGCAACCCAGATTGCCAACACATAAACATAAATAAATAAAACAGAAGGAAATGGAAGGACTTTCATCTAGCACTGTCACCAGTAAGCCAGCAATATATTGTTTTTCAATACAAAATAAACCACCACTGTCAAAGTGTTGAAATAACTGTATTATGTTTCGTCCATACATTAACTCACGTACTGATATGATAATTGGAGTGTTTTCTTAGTCAATTGGTCCTTTCTTTCCGTAGCCTGCACATGTGATTCCTGATTGGCAGGTGTATATTTGCATGGTATTTAGTCGAAGTAAGTGATTACCACTGTCTAGACACACATACAAAAATACTTGCCAGGTTTTTTTTTAAGATCACAGGGTATTGTGGGATAACCTGCTGCCCCTACAATGTTAATGGACATTATCAGCCGTCCTCCTTTATTACTGTAAATAATTCTGTAAAACCCTTGATTAAGTAGACATTCCCATCTAAAATAACGAAACTGACCAATTACGTAGTCCCAAAGAAAAAAAATATTTCATTTGGGTATCGTGCGTGGTTGTTTTTGTTCCAACATACTCTACCAATAAGCCTAATAATATGCATTTTGTCTTTGCATTTTTTAAGAGAAAAATACTATATAACTCCATTTCATTCTGTTGATGCACATTAAAAATGAAATATATTTAGTTAAATAGTTTATTATACTATCAAGTCATTTATGTTGTTTTACAAGTCAGGTTGATAAAAGTGAAGCGCCTTGTCGTCGGTTACTGCTTTTGTTTACGCCGTGCATACTGGAGTTGGTCGGAGCTGACGTCACTTCGCCCCAAGCTATAGTAGCGGATACCACAAAAAACAAAACAAAATGGCTGCCCCCAGTTGACAGAAATAATCACATTTTTTATTTATTAACTCTTAAAATTACGCGTTTTTCATTTCTTCAAGTATCAGTATGTGTTGGTGGTCAGGGTATGTATCTTTCTAACACACAAGGCTCATGTTGGAGTTTAGTCTCCCTTTAAGAAAATGTCCACGGCCAAAAAAATAAATGCCATTGAAAAAAAACCTGAATATAGTCCACAGCAAAAAAGTGCTGTGGATAATTAAAATTCCACAGCAATCTCCACACAAGTGCCAATTGCTGTGGACAATTGCAGGGGTTGTGGTGAACAAAAATGTGCACATTTCTCCTGAGGTTTTTAATTAGTTTAATTTTAGGACATTTTAACGTAAGTTTATTTTTTGGTTATTTTAAAATGGTTTTAAAAGGAGAGGATGGCACCGTTTAAACTCTGCCCTAGATTTTAGATTAATTTTTACTCGTTGGACAGCCATCTGTGTTTTACTGAATCATCTAGTTATTTCTTACCATACTGCCTGATCATTTCATAACAGTAATTCCGTACCCTTGTGATAAAGTTATTTCACAGTACTGCGTGTAGTCATTTTGTACTGGTCAGTTATTTCATGCCGTAAACTGTCTCCAAGGGCGCCGAGAGTGGTAAAGCGGGGTCTGTCTAGGATCAGTCCCTGTCAGTGGGCCCATTGAGCTATTTCTCGTTCCATCCAGTGCATCAAGTGCATCACAACTGGTATATTAAAAAAGCTATGGTATGTTCTATTCCATTTGTGGGATGGTGCGTATTATAAATAAGAAACCTTGCTACAGTGTAGCAGGTTTCTTCTCTTAAGACTATACGTCATAATTACCAAATGTTTGAGATCCAGTAGCCGATGATTAATAAATAAATGTACTCTATTGGTGTCGTTAAACTTTTAACTTTTTGTGCAGAGGTAGGTGGGTATAACAATATGATATCTGCTATTTCCAAATGGAAAAATCTGCATCTTTACCAACATACATCACAGAACTCATTGACCAATAAAAATGCAGGAGATTTTCAGATATGTGAAGTTTTTGCTTGAACATTTATTAAAATGTGGTTAATTTAAGGAATATTTTATTAGCCAGAGACTAAATGTTGTAGCCCTTTTCTATTATAATAATTTTAAAAAAGCAATTGACTAATTTGGCAATAGACAGGGTGAGCCCTGCATTTGTGTTGCTGAGCTATTACAGTTTAGGTACCTGATAGAAAGAAAAAAAGAAAGAACTGTTTTATTTAACTAACAATTCACTCAACACATTTTATTTACGGTTATATGGCGTCAGACATGATTAAGGACCACACATATATTGAGAGAGGAAACCTGCTGTCGCCACTTCATGGGCTACTCATTTCGATAAGCAGCAAGGGATCTTTTATATGCACTATCCCACAGACAGGGTAGTACATACCACAGCCTTTGATATACCAGTCGTGGTGTACTGGCTGGAACGAGAAATAGCTCAGTGGGCCCACCGACGGGGATCAATTCTACACCGACCGCACATCGAGCAAGCGCTGTACTACTGGGCTACGTCCTGCCCCACCCCAGATACCTGATAGAGGCAAAGGGTAAGATTGTTTCCTTTCCTGTGCTGTCTACATGTTAGAAAGTGTAAATGTAAAAGATCCTTGCTTCTTTTAGGTATTAAATAGTAGCTTTTTAGGTTACAACACATTGATCCATTTTACAAAAAGTTCCCTTTATTATTCCTTCATAAAAAACGCTATACTTTGTTATTTCATATTACTATTTTCGCTGTATTGATATTTGTGTATATAATTAATATTCAAGCAGCACACACTTGATTAAAATTTGGGTGTTGATATTTTTGTTCAAACATTTTTGTGGAGAACGAAGTACTTACAGTTCCGACTTTTTGACAAAAAGTTTGTTTGTTTTGCTTAATGACACCACTAGAGCACATTGATTTATTAATCATTGGCAATTGGATGTCATACATTTGGTAATTTTGACAAATAGTCTTAGGAAACTCACTATATTTTTCCATTAGGCTTTAGTAGCAAGAGATCTTTTATGTGTACCATCCCACAGATAGGGTAGCACATACCACAGCCCTGTCGTGGTGCATTGGCTGGAACGAGAAATAGCTCATTGAGCCTACCAACATGGATCAATCCCAAACCGACTGTGTATCGAGTGAGCACTTCATTTATTAACCGGCCTTGGTGGCATCGTGGTTAGGCCATCGGTCTACAGGCTGGTAGGTACTGGGTTCGGATCCCAATCGAGGCATGAGATTTTTAATCCAGATACTGACTCCAAACCCTCAGTGAATGCTCCGCGAGGCTCAGTGGGTAGGTGTAAACCACTTGCACCGACCAGTGATCCATAACTGGTTCAACAAAGGCCATGGTTTGTGCTATCCTGCCTGTGGGAAGCACAAATAAAAGATCCCTTGCTGCCTGTCGTAAAAGAGTAGCCTATGTGGCGACATCAGGTTTCCTCTAAGAAACAGTGTCAGAATGACCATATGTTTGACATCAATGTGCTCTAGTGGCGTCGTTAAATAAAACAAACTTTACTTTTTACTTAATTTATCACTGGGCTATGTCACACACCTGAACTGCTGTCGTTAACTCATTTTGAGGTCAAATGCAAGGACAACTTGAGATGGCAGGGGTTTCCCCAGAGGCATATGGCGTAGGGGCCACTACACCTTAGGTGTGTAAGTAATGGGCAATGGGCAACTCTATTAACGTGTCCCTATCCACAAGGGTTCAGGCACGCCCGCCCCGGATCTAGCCTCTGACATCGCCAGCGACCACTTCCGGGGCGGGAGAGTAAGTAAGGGCTTTGGCATCATGTAATGGCCTTCAATCAATTGCCTCTATGCTTTCATTGGCTATATGTGACAATCAACTGTTGGTTGTAACAACTTTTAAAACTTTACAGTACACAGGTATTCACACTTCTAATAGGTAAACATGTCCTTCATACCTAATTAGGTGCAAGGCCCTCAGTACCCTTTTGTTTGACAACAGTTGATTACTAATTGTCATAGACAACAAAGCTGGCACTTGCATTTGCATTAAACTGATAGTGAAAATGTAAGCGCCTTAAAAATATCCTGGGGAAAGGTCTGGATGGGGTTGTGTTGCATACCATTATTAGGTCACTGTGACCTACTTTTCACAAATTACTGTACATTAATACAAATCCTTTCCAGGCTATATCTTTCTTATTAATTTATACAGAACCATTAAACGTGTGTTGCATACCATTATAGGTCACTGGGACCAGTTTTAAGTTATGCACATCAGAGGAACATTTTGTTCCACACCATATCTTGGATACCAATTCATGCATGACCATCAAACATTGAATGCATGTATAACATTTTATGACTGTGTTGCACACCATTACTAGGTCACTACGACCTAATTTCCATGGTTGTACAGCCCTATACGTTAACTTTTCCATCTAGGAGCCAGATGTTTTATATAGATAGTATGAAATCATTTAGTCACCAAATGAAAACGCATAATCGGTTACAATGTAGAAGGCTGTTTTATATAATATACTTTCTGTTATTATTAGGTCACCCTGACACCTACTTTTAATTGTTGTAGATAACTGACCTATCACAGATACTTGTAAATCACATACTTTTGTCTGGATTCTAAAAATAAGTGTTGAAGAATAATAACTTCATTAATCAAACCAATTAGGTGCAGTATCACCAGGAGTTGGTCCAGAACAAACTGTTAGGTTAAACTATGCATGTATACATGTAGCTCAGAGTTAGCAATTGTATTTAAAAGTTAACCTTTAAGATAAATTAACGTGTACATTAATAATTTAAATTTTTGGGTGTTGCACTATGGAATTGCATACAACCACAGTCAGCAGGGGGTATAGGTGGCCTCCCTCAGAAAGAAAATGGGTTACGCTTAGGGTTAAGAAAATCATACAGTAATGATAAGAGTAATTAATTTTGTCCCAAAAAAAAAATCTGACAAAACTTTGGGTGTGGTCCATACTCATTTTACCCTTTGGCAGAAACCTGCAGAATAAACAAATGCCAGTAAGTAAAACTAATAAACAGATCAGTACATTTTAAACTACAACTATCTGGTGTTTAACACGGTTCTTTTCAATGGAGAAAACGTGGAAACCTTACCCCAAAATTTCTTTCTGGCAAAAACGACCGGCGTCGTGATTAGGCAATCGGTCTACAGGCCAACAAAGGCCATGGTTTATGCTATCCTGCCTGTGGGAAGTGCAAATAAAAGATCCCTTGCTGCTAATCGGAAAGAGTAGCCCATGTAGTGGCGACAACGGGTTTCCTCTCAAAATCTGTGTGGTCCTTAACCTTAATCTGACGCCATATAACCGTAAATAAAATGTGTTGAGTGTGTCTTTCAATAAAACATTTCTTTCTTTCTGGCAAAAACCACTGACTGGTAGTCTTGATATAAGAAAATAAAGTTATCTCATAGCAAAACTATACCAGTCCATAAAACAAAATGGAGGCCATAACACTATGAACATTGTTTTCTTACTACGGTTTGTATTAAAGAGTTATTTATTTCTAAACCAAATATTTGTTTAATTGCACACAAAAAATTGTTGTGTTTTGTTATTTCCCAAACTCTTGTTTTCTTATGTTGAAACAAACCAAATGTTTTTACAAATAACATTTTTATAGGAGGATGGGATGGACTATAAGAGTAAATGTTATTTTCAATAACAAGTAGATGACTGTTCAATGCACATACTAAGGGGTCAATATAGGAAATAAAATACCCCTGCTGCTGTTTTGGGGTTTTTTTTTCTGCTTCTTTTTTTTTCTTCAGGTTTTGTTTATATGGGTATTTTTAAAATAAAATTGCAGGCCAAAAGAAAAGTTTAGAAAAAAATATGGGATGAGGGGAGGTAATGGGATAGTGTGTGAAAAAACAATTAGAAGCCCTGAGATTTATTATAGAGCAGTATGGAATTAAAATATAATTATGCATGAGCTAAACAGCATATGAGATAATCAGACAAACACAGGTCTTGAAAAATGACCTGTGAATTTATTTTTTTCTTGATATTTTTTTTTCTTGATGGTTGTAGCGAGTGAATTTATGTTTCACCCACAAGTTAGTTTTAAAATTGACTGCTTTTTGTGGACTGCAGCTATTTCAAGCCTTGCACCTCAGAGTGTCATGTTAATGATCTGCACATACATCCTTGAGGTCTAACAAAAAAGTGTATATTATGCATTTTCCCATATACAGAATGACACATGGCATGGCATGGCATTTAGGCTCTTTGTTAGGATTCCACTATACCTGTAAAATGATGCTATATAGATCATATATATATATATATATATATATATACTCTTCAAAAGAAGAAACGCAAAACCACATTGTCGTAACATTTGGAGAATTGATTTAATTATTGAATGGTGAGTCCGATAATTACCAAATGTTGCAGGATTGTTCACAATTTACTCTAGTCCATTGTGAGTAAGTGATAGGACACACCACCAAGGTCAAGGTCATCTGGAGTCAATACCGGGTGTGGCCTCCGCGTGTGTTGACAACTGCCTGGCACCGCCTGCCCATTGAAGCAACCAGAGTACGGATGACGTCCCGGGGGATGGTGGCCCACTCGGCCTGCAAGGCTGCTGCCAGCTCGGGCAGGGTCTGGGGCTGTGGTTGTCGCTGTCGGAGGCGTCGGTCCAACTCGTCCCATAGATGCTCAATTGGGTTCAAATCCGGTGATATCGATGGCCAAGGAAGGACATTAATGTTGTTGTTCTGTAGGAAAGCCGTTGTGAGACGTGCTGTGTGAGGTCTGGCGTTGTCATGTTGGAACACTGCGTTGGCGTTGGCCATAAATGGAACGATGTGTGGCCGGAGGATCTGGTCAATGTAGCCCTGTGCATTCAGGTTGCCCTGCACGTGGACCAGGTCAGTTCTGCCAGTGTGTGAGATGGCTGCCCACACCATGACACTACCCCCGCCGAATCTGTCCACTTCCTGCACGCAGTTTGCCGCATAACGTTCACCACGACGCCTATACACGTGACATCTTCCATCATGACGTCGGAGCAGAAATCGGGACTCGTCACTGAACCACACCTGTCTCCATCGCAGTTGAGGCCATTGTCGATGAATCTGGCACCACTGCAGTCGGAGTCGACGGTGTTGTGGTGTTAAGATGACACCTCGAACTGGACGTCTGGCACGAATTCCTACCTCACGTAGGCGGTTCCGTACGGTCTGGTCGGATATCCTGCGCAAACCTGGTATTGCTGCGGCTGTGGAGGTGGCAGTAGTCAATCGTTCCCGAAGGTGGCGTACCCGGATGTAGCGGTCCTGCCCGGGGGTAGTGACCCGTAGTCGACCGGATCTAGGGAGGTCACGTGTTGATCCATGTTGCTGGTAACGGTCCCACAGTCTGGAGATGGTGCTTGGGGACACATGGAATGCCCTGGCAACGGCCGTTCTGGATTCGCCTGCGTCTAGTCGGCCGATGGCATTGTTTCTCTGCGGTTCACTGAGACGTGGCATGTCCTGGATTGTCAACTGTCGGCCAGATACAGAGGTCAGGCAAGCGAACACCCTGCACTTTTATACTGTCGGTGTTCATGTTGCACGTGCAGACAACGCACGTGCAGTGGTGACATGGTTTGCACGTGGCTGCGTTTTTGCGAATATTCACATTTTGGAACTTTATTGTACAGTAGCTGCGTTTTATCGAATGTAACCGTGGGAATGTGTTTGGGACATGCAATGACCTTATATTCACAAAGCATGAACCGGTAGGAAACATAAAATCGGAGTTATAACCCATTTGTACCCTTTTGCGTTTCTTTTTTTGAAAAGTATATATATATATATATATTGGAAATCCGTCTTATAATCTTGCACTTTTGACCAGAAATCTTGGATTTGTGGAAGCTTGGAATCCTGCTAAATTTCCTACCTACTAGCTAAACATATATGAAGTTAAAATAGGGCCCAAAACAAACATATGGATCTGTTAGACAGGATCAATACACTTACCAATGCATTCACATACAGGAGAGGTGGAACATAGACCAGTTACAACGATACGCAGTCAGTGCAGTGTCTATCCTCGCCAGTGGGACCATTGAGCTATTTGTCTTTCAAGCCTATGTTCCATAACTGGTATGACAAAGACAGTGGTATGTACTATCCTTTCTGTGGGATGCTGCATATAAAAGCTGCCTTGCTGCTAATCGGAAAGAGTAGCCCATTGCGTGGTGGCAGCAGGTTTCCTCTCTCATTATCTGTGTGGTCCTTAAACATATGTCTGAGACGCGGTGCCATATAACCGTAATAAAAATGTGTGTGCCATAAATAAAACATTCCTTACTTCACATAGAGGACGACACATACCACGGCATTAGATATACCAGTTAAATGTACATGAAGTGAAAATTGGGGAAAAAACCCCATCCCAGATGGGTCTACTAAGAAACTGATGCAGCACAAAGTAAGGCAAACTTCCTGTGACATTATTAAGCTGCTAAAGTTATACAGGTATTGGGACAATTTTTAAGTTGCTAGATCTAAACTGGTCTTCAATATGAACACATTGATCTTCAGGTCTCCACTGGTGTATTGTTTGTCAAAGAGATTTCACCTCTAGTGGCTGGCAGTGTTTGTAAACACTTGCAGTTATTGATCACTTGGATGAGGGTCTACAGGGTTGAATTTCTCGTGAGGATGTATGGCACCCATGTCGACATGTATAATAGACATACATGTATGGAGTAATGGACATAACATGTATTTATTATCCATATTGTTCAACATAACTGAGTTAATAATAATCATACGAAACACACGTTTAATAACAAAGTGTGTGATGACGTAATTTTGGGAAGCAACCTCATAACATGGCGTTGCTTCTCCAGTCCTAGCTCAGACTGTGCATTTGAAATATGTCATTTCATAGTCTGCTAGTTTCGGCTGAAACATTTTGAGTTGGATTTTGTTGTTACATAAAGAAAACAACAACAATAATAATATGGATAATAAAGAAATTATTACATTTGTATGAGTCATACTGATTTTACGAAACTCATGTCAGGAGTCATGTATTACTTTCACTTTCTCTCGGGCAAAACAAAAATCCTGACACTCATTTCATAAAATCAGTACGACACACAAGCTTGTATAATAATCTTTATATACTTATCTATTGATACAATCAAAATTAAATAGAAAGATTAAAATGGTTAATGTTTTATTTATTACTAAACCAAACAAACAAACAGAAATGATGTCATAATGACAGGGAAAGTGATGTGTATTGATGAATATTACATAATTTTAGAGGGGTGGGGGGTAGTCTTAGCTAAACGGAATACTGTAAATCATAAAATATTAGCGATCTTAAAATTTAGCGAAATCCAAATAATAAGTGACATATTAGTGACAGAACTTTAGCGAGATCATTATATGAACTAAAATACAAATAAGCTTAAGTTGTAGAATCAGCAGAAATAATTATTTTGACGAATCTTGACGTTATGCAGCTTATAGACATCTTGAATTTAGTAGAAAAGTGCAGTGATGTTGTTTGCTATCCTTTTGGTTTAATCAGCCATTGTTGTGTCTTTAGTTAATCAGACAAGACTATCGCACAAAAGGTTTTTGGAACAGTCTGTTTTAGGTCTCTTTAAATTTAGCATCTTGTATGGCCTTGCTAAATACACTAACATTTTATGCTTGCTAACATTTCCTGATTTACAGTCTTACAACATGGTGTGGGGGAGGGGGAGAGCAGTTGCAAAAAAAAATCAAATTTTGCAATACATAGTTGTTGGAACAGTTCCTTTTTATATATTATTTAAAGTAAACAACTAAATTACAAAAGACTTTAGATCTAGTGGTGGTATGGACGGCACTGTCATTATTATTTGATATCTGCTGCTGCATCTCTCAGTATCTATGCATAAATGGTTTAAATAAAATGTTATTTTATCGGTGGTGGATATATATAAAATAATTGTCACTCCCACCCCTGAACTCTCCCCATGTCATAAATGTTTTTAAGTGCCTGTCTTATTCCGGTATGTCCCAGGGTGTAGTTTTGACATTTAAATTGGAATCTCTTCCAGGAGGTGTCCTGTGGAACCCCATAGTCAAAATGTGAGAGAGAGGAAATGGAGAACAAAGCCAGGGTTTCCCATAGGAAGACTTAAAGCAGTTTTAGTTTGTTGTAATTGAAGCGATGCTGTTTGGTTATTGCTCACTTTATTGCATTGTATATAAATAAAATACCTGAACAGGTAGTCTTACACGCCGATATTGTAATAATACTGTAATTGGATCCACATGCAACAACACACTACACATGTGTTTGTTAACCTGCAGTCATGTGGATAATTTGAACTGAACATTGTTATGCATTTTGAACACAAAAAAAAAGTACACCTGTATTTATTGCACAGCTGTTAAAAAGAACTGCGTCAGTGTCAACAAGACCTGGAAAATTGTTTTTGATACTGTGTCTGTGATTTATCTTGTTATTCCCACGTACTTGATTCACACCCACACACAACCCGCTCTCTTTTCACAATTCATTCAAAGTTGTTATAGTCATGTCAAGGCCATTGTGCATTTACTGTATGTATTAAATTAAATTAAAATGAGAAAGAGATGCAATATTTTCACAATTTAAAAAAAAAATTCTTATATATATTCGCCTGATGGGTCATATTATGGTATGGCGTTGTCAGTGCGTACATCTGTAAACATTTCATGTTCTTATCAGTTCAAACAGGATCATAAAACCTCTTGTATGCAAGTACATGTATAACTTGAGATGGATGTGTGTCGCATACTACACATTAAAGGAAATCCTTGTCCAGGCCATATCTTTCTTATTAATCAGGGGTGGGAATTCTCCTCGGATCAGCTGTTTCCCTCTCGTGGAACATTGCGTTTCCTCGCATTTTAATCATCCTTTCCTCCAAAGTGTGTCAGATGGCACAAATTTAACCTCGGTTTTCAAGAATTTCTGGGACCCCTCTAGATTTCTTCTTTTTTTACAATTCACCAGTTCCCACCCCTGATTAATTCATACAGCATCATAAAATCCTGCTTGGGATGGCAGTGTTGTGTACCATAACTAGGTCACTGTGACCTACTTTTGACAGGCTTATCATGTACCTCGCCATTATTCTTGTTTACTTGTTTTTTAAACTATTATTAAATTGTATAGTTACTTGGAAGTGTTAGTTATTTTCATGAGAACAAAAATATCTGTGGAATTAAATACCAAAGCCTATCATAAATTGGTTGAATGAAAACTTTAAAAACTTTATTTTATTTTATTATTTTTATACTAATATAGTTTTTATTGTGATACAATATATATTCATTATTAAAGGGACATACCCTATTTTTAAACACTATGGCATATTTTTTTTACTATTAAGAGCTGTTTTTAATAACACAAAATGCATTTCTCATATTTTTAAAAATGCACGTGCATCTGAGAAGTAACAGCTATGGAGTCCAGTTTTAATCTATTTTTCATTTTAATCTATTTTTAGAGGGTATTTCACAATTTCAAAGTCAGACTCATGTTTCACTCAATTGTAACTATCCAAATGTGTTATAGGTTTGTAGATTAACTAAACTTAGTGTTAATTTTCACGGGTTGAAACTAGGGTCTGTCCCTTTAACTAAACTTAGTGTTAATTTTCACGGGTTGAAACTAGGGTATGTCCCTTTAATCTACTTACAGTAATACTTTTTTTTTTTTTTTATTAGAAATTTTGTTGATTTTTAAAATGAAAAAGTAGCATAAAGATGAACATAAAAGTATAATTTATCTAAGCTAAATGTAATCATTAAAGCAACTTTGTAGCCTTTTCTAACACTGATTTGTCTGGCATTCATCTATCTGTCGTTGAACTGTCCAGCAATCTTATCTTCTCTTAGAGTTTAGGGCGGGGCGTAGCACAGTGGTAAAGCGCTCACTTGATGCACGGTTGGTCTAGGATCGATCCCTGTTGCAGGGTTGAAAATTATTGTAACATGAAAACCAAGGTCGCCAGCAGGGCCAGTTGAAGAATAATCTTACTGGCCCTTCTCAAATTCAACTAGCCCTCCAATTATCACATTGGAATTTAACTGCACAGATAAAATTAAAACTAGAGTGTTTTTTGTTGAAAGATAACCGTTTGTGTTAAAGAAAACTGATGAATTGATGTGTAACTTCATAATGAATAAAGTAAAAATTCATATAAAAACATGTTATTAAGTTTTAAACCCATACCAACTCAAATATAAAATAAAATTTAAACATTTAAAAAAATCCAATATAAATAAACATGTTTTTTTTACAAAGTACCATTAAATTAAACATATTAAATCTCATTTTTAATACAGGGTAAAAGATAATGCAGTACAAACAGTTGTGTCATTAGATTACCTTGGATGTTCCATCAATTGCCTTACAACTTGTATCACACAAAAAAGTTAACCTATGCAGTTTGATGATAATTTGTAATGATTTTTTGTTTTAATTTACACTGCACTTTTACCCCCAATAAAATGTTATTTGAGATAGTATGGGTTTAAAACTTAATACATTGTTTTTATATGAATTTTATCTTTATTTTTTGTTTGGCGCTGTTAAAATATAGAACAGATCTGCAGTTCGCGCTTACACAGACGCAGTGTGTTTTGTCACATTCGATTCAATGTCAGTGTGTTTCATTTTTAACTAGTACCATACTCGCCAGACACTAAAATCGATGGTCACCCAACGGACTACCTTTGTAAAATTCTTAGTCGCCCTTAGCCAATAAAGGTCGACACAGGCGACCGGGCGACTGCTAATTTTCAACCCTGCTGTTGGTGGGCACATTGGGCCATTTCTCGTTCCAGCCAATGCACCACAACTGGTATATCAAAGGCTGTGGTATGTGCTATCCTGTCTGGGATGGTGCATATAAAAAATCCCTTGCTGCTAATCGAAAAGAGTAGCCTATGAAGTGGCAACAGTGGGTTTCCTATCTCAATATCTATGTGGTCCATAACCATATGTTTGACACCATATAACCGTAAATAAAATGTGTTGAGTGCGTCGTTAAAAAAAAAAATCATCCTAGAGTTGATTGGATTGATCTGAAACTTGGTACAGTGTACCTCTGGGGCACTCATCTCAATACCACGTCCTTTGATATATATACCAGTTGAAGGACAGGAAAAATAATGGGAGATTGAACTGATACAATTTGTTAACTAAATACTAAATTGTTTTTGTCGTTTTTTTGTTTTGTAGAGAAGACCAAGTCGCACAAACAGAGTCCCGTCCCTAGTCTTTGGAGAGCCAGTTCCTTGGACACAATTTACTTAGCTGGTCAGTGGCCTAAGGACATCAATCCGTACCACCACTATCAAAACTCCGGTGTCTTCACATGTGAAAAGTCAACACAGGTAAACAAAGAAAATATCAATAGTCTTCAAAATATGTAGCACTGGATTGTACATGCAGCATCAAAACATCAACAGCCTATCATGTGCAACCCTGAGGGCGAGGCATAGTCAAATGTTAAAACTGTCACCTGCTGCGAGGTCGGTCAAGGATCAATCCCGATCGGTGGACTCGTTGTGCTATATCTCATTCCAGCTGGTGTAACAGCGGTTGTGGTATGCAGGCCCTAATCTAGCCGGCTAAATGGAGGGTTTCTTCACCTAGGTCAGCTCAAGTTGCTGAGTTATGCAGGCCCTAATCTAGCCGGCTAAATGGAGGGTTTCTTCACCTAGGTCAGCTCAAGTTGCTGAGTTATGCAGGCCCTAATCTAGCCGGCTAAATGGAGGGTTTCTTTACCTAGGTCAGCTCAAGTTGCTGAGTTATTAGCAGCAATGAGAAGTCGAAGTCACTGTAATATTTTGGATCTAATCAGATTTCAAAACGAAAATCACACAACGGATGTGAAGACATAGACTTGTTAAGTGTCATAGATCACATTACACCTGGTCAGTCTGTTATTTCACTTTGGTGCCAGCCTATACAACATTGCATGTCTCATGCCACGCCATTTGGAGTGTCCAGTCAAACGTCATTTAGATCTCGGCCAGATTTATTCCGGTAATACTAGATATAAGAATTATTACTTTCATTTTAACATAATAGGACACTTTAATAATCAGTAATGATTGGAACTGAATGTATAGTTTGGAGTGTTCCGAATGAATGAGAAACATGACAAAACACTATGAAATGTACCAATAAACATTAACTTAACCTATTTTAACCACACTTCTACCCTTTTTCCTAGGCAGTGAGAAGCAACTTCTACTTTTCAATTCTAGATTAGGGCTTGGGTATCAAATAGTGTGGCATCATTAGTTACATCAACATTGATTGCATCCAATAATTCTACCGGAATTAAGCCCTGCTGGAGTGATAGGATAGGTTAAACAAAATGCCATTTAAAATTTAAACTTAGGATTATATATGCATCATTGCGGCAAGCTTACTATGTTTGCTTGTACGGCATACTTGTATGGTATTCCAGTTAGATTTCATATATATATATATATATATACACACACACACACACATAAAATTAGGGCAGGTCGGGAAACAGATCTATATGGGGGTTTTTAGGCCTGAAAAAGACTGACTTTCAGAGATAAAGAACACTGTATGGAAGTGCCCCCAGTGTGTGTGTTTGAACATTAATGTCATATACACACTTTAAATTCTGACGTTTGATCCGACAGTCTTATGTGGGCTTACATGCATACAAGTAAAAAGTGTGATGATATATTTTTATTACTCACCTACTTGTTCAACTGGAGAGGACTATACATTTCCTCTCAATCCTGTCTGTCAGTCCGACTGTTCCACATATAGCTTTCAGGATGTGTTTTTTGCACAATGCCTTGAGATATTGCATTTTATCATGTTCTGTTACAGATCAAGTTTGATTTTCGTGGCAATTTACCCATTTTTTTGACAGTTATGGCCCTTGAACTTATGAGATACAAACATTTGTTTTCTCAGACTTTTCTGTCCAGTGACTCAAGATATTGAGCTGAAATTTTGTATATATAGCTTTATTGTGTACTGTTACAGATCAAGTTTAACTTCTATGGTGATTTACCCAATTTTCATAGTTATGGCCCTTGAATTTCGGAGATACGAAAATTTGTCGGGCTGGTAGGGGACCCGTATTGCTTTAGTAGTACTCTGAGAATGCTTGTATACTTCAGACCCCCGAGGAATGGGATACAAGACAAAACGACAGGAAGAGAGACAAAGGTCACACACGGTCTGCCTCGTTTGGTCAGGCGGATCAACTGAAAGTGGTAAGTGTGCAATATTTATATCTTATTTAAACAAGTCAGCAGTTTGAGCATGGATGTGACTTGCTTAGTGGTAGTTTTTACAGGCAGTAAAATAGATCTATAGATCTAAACTAAATATTTTCCGGCGGGGTCAAAGTTCGAGGTGCACCTAACTTTTCATAGAGCAATTAACACCACAAGTCCTGTGATTGATGATAAATGTGAGTGTGTTGCTTTCATTATATTATTAGTTTCATCTGGGCAAAATCATGTATGCAATTTTATTTCATCTAGTACCACTGTGTCAAGTAGTCTTGTGCTTGAAACATGTATGGGGGTAAACAAAAAATTCAAGTTGTGTGCGGAACTAGGGTAGTCACAGATGCTACCCTTTATCTCTGAAATGAGCAGCTTGACCCCCAATTTTTTCTGATTCACTTTAAGGGTTATTGGTGGTAGGATTTATATCTCTGATGTTTATGTCGACTGATTTGCTGCAGGTAGGACTTTTAGCCACATGTGTTACTATTGTCATCTATGGGGTTGATTTGTTAGTATATACCCTATAGGGGTCGAAAATGGCTGAAGTCCTGTTGGACATTTGGTCCGGCAAACTAAATATTCTGCTGGACCGAACCAAAACCTGCCCAATCAAACATGATTATAAAGTATAAACGAAAACTAATTGCTGGTCGAACGGAATGGCAGGCAAAGCCATTCCCCATCCTGTGGTAATGTTGACAGGTAAAAACTAGACTAGATGGAAGTATTTCGTCAGGGTATAGCTACATTGTTTAAAAATGGTTGGGTATTGAGCTGCTGTTCAGTAATTTATGCACAGTTTGAAGATGGTAGAGTTGGTAATGGTATTTTCTACATGTAGCGAATTAAATCTGTATGTATATTGTAAACATTTCACCACTGATTCAGAGTAAAGCAACGTCGTTCTAAAATAAGTGGCAGGTCGGGCTGGGATTTTGTAATTGATGCACAGAACGTCTATTAATTTGGTAAACAACTCCATAGGTGTACAGGAAGTGTGAGTGGGGGGGGGGGGTGGCACAGGTGGCAGCAATATCCCATTAATTTGTTTTCAACTTTGACCAAATGTTTTTTTTTTATTAGATCACATTAACATGACTTAATTAAATATCATTTATGTACTTCTTTTCCAGCCATTGTGTTAAACTAATAAATTTTAATTTTCTCTATTCAGTTGATTAAACAACGCTTACAAAAAACAAAAGAAGGCAGCAAGCAGAATGAATCTGCTAAACGTCAAAGCCCAGTCCAGGGTAAACATTCAGCCCTTTCGTTAACGGCACCACCAGCATTCTCCAAGGCTATTGTTATTCCGGCAGCTTCTCGCATTCCAGTCAAATCTATGTCCAGATATCAGAGAAATAGCGTCGAAGGCTTGAACACTGTACGTACAGTTTTGTTTGTTATGTAACTTACAAATACCACATACAGTGAAACCTCTTAAAACGGGACCCTCTGAAGGCTTGAACACTGTACGTACTCCCTAACAATTTTGTTTGTTATGTAACTTACCTATACTATATACACCTCTTAAAACGGGACCCTCTGAAGGCTTGAACACTGTATGTACTCCCTAACAATTTTGTTTGTTATGTAACTTACCTATACTATATACACCTCTTAAAACGGGACCCTCTGCAGGGCTAGCTCTGGGTGAGCAAAAACATTTCGCCATATTGTCTATTAAACTATAAAAATTGCAGCAATCGACGGTTATTTTCTAAAAAATGTCAATTATTACATGAAATTATTTTGCCAAACTAAAATAAAATTCGCCAACTACTTTCAAAATTCGCAATTGGCAATTTAGCAAGTGCCAGAGCTAGCCCTGCTCTGTAAACCGGAATTTCTGCAAAACAAGGACGTTTTTCATGGTTCCTTTTTAACATTCAGTACATAATTCAACCTCTCTAAACCGGATACGTCTTAAAACTGGAGATTTTACTTGGTCCCGAGGGTGTCCGGTTTAGAAGGTTTCACTGTACGCAAAGCATGGTAGCTATAATAGCTATTTGATGATTTCGTCAAGTTGTAGTGGGTAAAACATAAAAGGCGTGGGATGTGCTCTCCTATCATTATGAAAGTGCATATATAAATGATCCCTTGCTGCTGATGGAAAAATGAAGCAGTTTTTCTCAAACTGTCAAATGACCAAATATTTGACCGCTTATACCCAATAATTAATATATCAGTATGCTCTAGTGGTATCATAAACAAAAACAAACTTTAACAAAAAGAATTAAACATGGATGTAGAATAATTTCAGTTGAACAGTTTTTTTATATTACGATGAAGCATGGCTTTTTTTCTACACATTTTTCTGAAATGTGATGTATTAAGATGCATTTGTTGAACATTCATTTATTCAAACAAAAAATATATTATTTGCTGTATAAATTGTTTTATTTATGTTTCAGGAAATAGAAAAACTTGTTTTAAAGGCAGTCCCTGGAAATGAAGTCGAATCGGATCTTATTCGTGTAAGTAAAACAATCTTCAACGTGCATAATGAAGACCAAACCAATAAAAAAGTGGCAAAAAATGGAGATGAGCTGTTCACGGTTACAAGCATAATAATTGTCTCAAATTAGATAGCACAATATTGAGATAAAGGACTTAAGCATTCATCCGAATCTGGCATTCAGTAAAAGCAAATATCACATGAAAAATATCTTTAAAAAACATTCAAAATTGTTTTATGGGGGAAAAAATCAGTTTTGAGCTTCTTGAAACATTGGTATGACCAGAAATGCACAGAATATACAGATATTCATAGTTTAAACATGGAAATGTAAATATATTATAATTTAAATAATATTCAAACGGCTATATTAGCCATAGACATGGCTCAGTTTGGTCTCTTTAATAGCTACCGCACGTCTTCACCTTTAAGTTGAATTGTTTTTATCAAAATATTATTTCATAACTTTGTGAGTATGATATTGCAAGTTTTTATTGTTTAAATATGACCAGTGATAATGGGAAAATTAAAGACTGTATAAGAATTAACTAATGTTTGACATCCAATAGCCAATGATTAATTAATCTGTGTGCTTTATGAAGTGGTGACAGCAGGTTTCCTCTCTTAGTATCTGTTTGGTCCTTAACCATATGTCCAACAACATATAACAGTCAATAAAATGTGTTGAGTGCGTCGTTAAATAAAACATTTCCTTCCTTTATTCCCACCAGCCACAAGAGATTCCCGATGGTCACCGCGCCCCGGTACCGGAGGTGCGGGTTGTCAACAGCACGATGCGAAGTGTTGACACGCAGACTCCCTCCGCCCAACTCGACGAGCCGCGTGCCACCAGCTCCAACAGCAGATCCGACTCCATCAGTCCGGCCATTCCCATCATGCCCGGAACGATGGATTCATCCCGTCCGTCCAGCCGTTCAGAGTCCGCAGACAGCAAGTCGGACAAAGGTTAGTGGTTGCTGCATCTTTATTCCTGGAAAATTTCAAACATATGTTTTATCCCATTACCCACTTTCTGTTAGTTTTTTGGGTTTTTTTTTTTTCAATCTCATTTCTTCTCCCGATCTAGCAGCTCCTGTTATTGTTCAACTGTTGTTGCATCGGTCATATGTTCTACACATCTGCCGTATCTGGTGTTCATCAACAAGAGTGACTCGTTTTATTTTGTGGATTAAAATATTTAAAAGAAATTAATATTTATTTATACCATATTTTTAGTAGGATGTTCTTTGCTTGTTTGTGTGTAAAATTAAGTGTTCAGGTTGTTATGACATTGGGTTATATAATATAAATTGTACTTGCGGCTTGAAAGGGAATTAAACATTATTACAATCAATTAATAATTGATTTTTTTATGAATTATTGATAACAAGCCAGCACTAATTTTGGGCATGGTTGTTGCATTTTTTAATTAAATGTCAATGGAGGCTTATTCACAAACGTTTATCATATGCCCAATTTGCATCTTTAGGGCATATCTTTACACGCCATGTTCTAAAAAGTTCTGACGGTCATATTTTAATTAATTAAATTTATTTTTTAACAGAACTGGTCGATTCACCAGAACCGTCAATAGCCAAATTTGTTTCCAGTCCGAAACCCAACACATCAAGAGATTTTGTAAGAGAACCACCTGATGGCTGCGAAAAGGTTAAAGTTATAGAAGAAAACAGGTTTGAACACTTAAATATATTTTATATTACGGTCATCTTTACCATAGAGTGATGGTATGTAGCCCAGAGGTAGAGCTCTTGCCTGAGAGTCATTCTGGATTAGTGGATTCATGTGGGTTTTATTCCTCAAGTCAACTAGTGTCCCATGACTGGTACATCAAATCCATTGTATATGCTGTCCCGTAATTGAGAAAGTGCATATAAAAGAAATCCTTTACTGCTGTAATGGTCTTTGTGGCTTGATCAGAAAGATTTGACTGGTTTCCATCTTCTTTCTATTCTATTACACTGATTTAATGTTAGGTGCAAAAACAAGTCTAATGAGCGATTGCAAGCGCTTAACATTTTAAACAGACATCTAGTGCTCTAGACAGGTTCGCAATTTTAGTCGAACCTGCTTGTGTTGCCACCTGTATTAAGCAGCAGCCTGTGTTAAAAGGCCACATTTATATTGTTCCAAATCTAAGATAGAATAAACTGACCTGTATTAAGCATCCACCTTTTTATACTCACTTTAGTGGCTGCTTAACACAAGTTTGATTGTACTGTAGTTTTAACCCTTAAATGTAGCTTGACAGGACACAGAATGCCATCAATTTAATTATTTTCTTTTCAACTTAAAAGGTATATTGTCACATTCCATTGACCTATTTAATGGCCCAGCAAAGTATTACCTAAAAATGTATGTTTAATTTGTCCTTAAAATTACTTTATTCAACCATCTATATAATGACCATTTTCCACTTATATTGTACAAATAATTTAATTATGGCGATGGTCCATAATTCAAAAATTGAAATGGATTGTCATGGATTTCCCTCCATTGTGGTTCAGTTTGAGTGATACGATTGCAAGGTTTGGTTTCCCAAATGAATGTAATTTTCATTTATTATTAAGTTCTAAAGAAATATAGTTGTTAAATCTGTGACAGTATGCCTTTAACTTGACCTTATACAAATGGCATTTACCCCGTATGCTTGTAGACTGGTCCGAATGCCCCAACAGCCAGTTTAAGTATTCGTGAAAAGAGAAAACAATCTGTTTTCTTCAGTTGTTGGATATGACATTTCAGCTTGGATACAAGATGGTTAAAGGGGGGAATGCACAAAGGTTGAGAGTTCAGGTCTGAATATGTGTATATATGAAAATATCAAAATAGTTAAGTTTTCTTCATTCTTATTTCAGACATCCTGTTATTAAAGACTCGCTTTTCTGTCCAGTGAAGCCGAGTCAGTTAGTGTTCAAGCCAAGTCAGAATTCTGCATTTTATCCTCTTTACAAGACATACTTCCCCGACGTTGTTGTTAGGTCACCCATCCCGACATCGAGTCAACAGACCACGACCATCGAGGGCCAATGAAAAGACAGAATTCATACCCGCCGTATAACGATTTGAACATCAAAATGATTTCAATGCAAATTTAATATTGATGCATTTTACAAGTTTCTGTCTTTTTGTTAAAAGAAATATTAAAACACAGAAACCACAGTTGAAGATATATATTTTTTAATTCTGCACTAAATCTTTCACTTTTTATATTAATAATGGGGAAAAAAACAACAGCACAATAGCCTGTATTGAAGTTTTATAAAGTTTGTTTTGTATATTAATATTGGTTTAAAAAACAACAGCACAATAGCCTGTATTGACGTTTTATAAAGTTTGTTTTGTATGTTATTAATTCAACTTTTTTCTTAAGCACATACTGATCTTTGGTTGTATTTGTTTTTGGATGACTTGTTTTAAATTGTCAAATAGGTTACATTCAAATAAATTGTATGCTTGAATTTTCTATTACTATTATTAATGTTACTATTTTTATTATTTATTTTAAATGTTAAAAGGCTTTTTTTTTTCATTGATGAAACACTTACAGCTATATTAAAGCACAAACATAAAGTCTGTTTATTTGTTTCTAATACAGAACTGTTGTAAGGAAATTATTCTGGTCATTTTTGTTTGTTCATAACTGAGGTCACATGTAATTACTTAATTTAATTGAAATGTAATTTGGATTGATTTCAGACGTGTTATGACTGCCACGATTGTAGTTTTCATTCTGTGTGTAAAACTGCACACACAGTTTTAAACAGTTTCTACTGATAGTAGTTTATGAGTAGTTTAAGATGAACTTGTTTTTTAATTTCAATAAATGTTGTCTTTTTAGATAAAACTGTACCTTAGTTTCATATAATTAGATGAAACGCAAAACTGTCTATTAGTTAAACATTTCCATGCCTCTAGAGATGTGTTCTGTTGCCTGGAATCTGTTGTTAAGAATGTGCTATGATTATATGACTGTTACCATGCCTACCTCTTTGAGCATCTACATGCAGACTGTTGCAAGGTTCCAATAATGGAAATGTGCTGTACTCTTACTCATTGCGGGTAGAGAATGGATTGGGATCTTTATCAAAATTATTGAGTGACTGATTTGCAGTTTTATTTTCAAAACATGTTATTCAAAATACAGTAAAACCCCTCTAAACCAGACACCCCTCTAAACCAGACACCCTTGAAACCAAATAAATGTCTGGTTTTAAGAGGTATCTGATTTAGAGAGGTTAAGTTCTGTACTGATTTTTAAAAGGGACCGAGAGAAATGTCTGGTTTTGAGGGAATTTGGTTTACAGAGGGTCCGGTTTTTAGAGTTTTCACTGTAGTGTATGACGAATTTAGTATATTTGATATTACATAGGTAGGAGAGCATAGCTTTATTTTTTATTTTACACAGACTTGCTGATTAACTGAACGTGTTGATATAATAATAATAATAATCCAGCTGATTCAGGTAGAAATTCTCTTGTTACTCCGTCCCTAATAAAATTGAAATTAAAAATTCTTTCAATTCCTTGACTGCATATTTTTATGAAGCACCAGTTTTGACACTTTGTAATGTTTGCTAACTAAAGCAGTCGTCAAGGAAAGGTCAAGTGGATTATTGTTTATTTTGGCCTATCTCTACATAGACTCCATCTATGTATTTGAAACTGTTCTGCTGCAGGGAACATGGTCCTGAATGTTTCAAAGAAGAGAGAATGTTTTTGTGAATATGTTCTTGAATGTTTCATTTAGGAGAGAATTTTCCTGAACATTTCACAGAAGCGAGAATGTGTGTGTTAACATGTTCCTGTAGATTTCAAAGGAGAGAATGTCTTCATGAACATGTTCCTAAATGTTTCAAAGAGGAGAGAATGTCTTCATGAACATGTTCCTGAACGTTTCAAAGAGGAGAGAATGTGTTCATAAACATGATTCTGAACGTTTAAAAGAAGAGATGTGTATTTTGAACATGTTCCCGTTCTCAAATTGTACACTACCTTGCTTGGTCATGTGATGAGAACACAGTTTTGAATACAGGGCATGTTACCATTTAGAAGTAGCCTATGTGACGGCAAGTTTTCCTTTTTTTCTTTTTTTAAAACCAGTTGTCTCAATAACAATGTCAGACACCCTAGTTACCCATAGATTAAACCAAGATGTAGTATCATTAAATAAAACATTCCTTTCTTTTAGAAAAACAAAAATATCAGTGATGCCTAAAGGAATAGCTGCCACCTATTCAGTACAGTAAATGCATTTCTTCCATACTTTTAATTTTGTTTACTGCTGGTATGTGCTTCCATAACATGCTTAGCCTGCATAACAGAAACGTTTGTGTCGAATCTCAGTAACGTAAATAATTGTAAGTTTTAGATGTAACGCACTACATAATTATTTGTATGTGTTAATAACATTTAGTCGTGTGGGAGTTTTCTATAATACATTTGTTTTTTCTTTGACTATGCTTCGAATATTTTGTAGTAATACAACACATTTTCAATTTAATAACTGGATTAAAATGACGTTAGACTTAAATTTTAAATGTGGCTGATATTTATTTGATTTTTGGATGCAAACTGACAGGGAAATGTTTCATGAAATTGTCTTAGTTGGAATAAAGAGTTTTGAAATGACTATAAAAGTATACAGAGAACCAAAAGAAATGCAATCAGTAATTACAATAGGTTTACTACAAATTATAAATTCTTTGAAATGATAAGCAGTATTTAATCTGTAGATCTTCTCAAACTCAATGTCTTGATCCCTTGTTTAAAAAAACAAAAATAATAATATTACTAAAAAGTATATTTGCATTTTTAATTTTTTTTTTGTTTCTAGTATAGTTTCAACTACAATATAACCTGTGCCAAACATTTTATTACAGTGACCTCATTTTATACTAATTTAAAAGGTATTTTCTTTCTTTTTTGTAATTTTGTTTTAGGTTTTGAATCTTCTGATTGAGATACAGCTGATAATAACAATTTATCCAAATGTAGGTCAGTAGGACCTCATTCAAGCTTTAAAGACATTGTGTATACTGTGAATTTAAAATTTGTTATTTATGAAAATACACGAGGAAAGGTTTTAGCCTCATTGATGGATTGAGTGTCTGAAATCTAATTGTATTCTGACATTTGTGTTCTCGGCAATTTTATCAGTTTTGCTTCTAATGGTAGAGTTATATTGTTAAAAAAATTTTTTTTAAATATTGGAAAATTTGCAGTTTTCAAGTTCATTAGTTTAAAAATAAAATAAAATTATACTAAAATGTTTATGAAAATTAATGAAGCTTAATCATTTTAATGCAAATAGAAATTTATTTTTACTTGAAAAGAAATTGGTTTTATAATTGGTGAGGGTGTTGGGGGTGGGGTTCTGTGAAGCATGTTGTTTTTGCAAGATACTACTTCTCTAATGTGTTGTAAATGTTTACAAGATACACTTAACTCATTGGTTCAGTGCGATATGAAATGATTGGCACTGGTGAGATATGTTCTAGAGGATGTTGGCCCTTTTTTATTGTTAGTTTTCATACAAGTCAAAACTGAGTTTTGTTTATAAATGTGTGCCACAGCCGGTGTTATAGGGCATGCAACTTTGTTTTTAGTCTTGTTATCCCAGTTCATTTGATACGCACACATGTCTTTAAGTCTTAACCTCTGAAATCGTCATGTATTAAACGCGCCTTTTCTTACAAATAATTATGGTAAGGATTATTCTATTTTAAATCAAACGATAAAGCAATTCATTCTTGGAGGAAGTAAACGTCTATTCAATATTGATTTTATTATTTAACATGCGGATTATCATAGTTTTATAAAGCGATCAAAGAAAAAAACATGATCCTTACATAACAAGCAAAGAAAAAAATACATTAATGCTTTTAAAAAAAAAAAAACTTAATTTACTATGTGCACTATGCCAAAAGAAAGAAAATGTTGTTTTCTTGAACATTTAAAAAAAATACTAAATCCGAACAACCAAACAAATGGTGAAGAATCTTAGCATTTCAACAGAAGTCATTTAGCATCCATTTTTACATTAATTAAAGAAGGTTTTGACTAAACTATTTTCAATTTGGATTGAACCAAGCTAAAATTTGGTTAAGAAGATATGGAGATTGTATTAATAAAAAAAATAGTGTAATGTAAGACCGTAGTTATGATTTAGACATGACAAAGTGATGACTATTGTGGAAATTGACATTGCTTTCTATTGCAACCTTAAATCTTGAAGTAGAAAGGACGTGAATAATGTATTCATTTAATATGAAATACTTTGTTTCAAAGCAGTTATTGTAGTTGTTGTTAAGGCTTTGGCTTTACAATATAGTGGTTAAAAAAAAAAGGAAGATTTTGAGGCGTTAAGATTTGTTTTCCTGTATGTGTGTCTGATGAATGGGTGATCTAGACTAACTTGTTGTTGAGTCGTGTTGTTGATTTTACAAGTTGTTGAATATTTCTGTAACACCAGTGTTATATATTAGTATTATTCACACCCATAGGAAAGATATTTCTGTAACACCAGTGTTATATATTAGTATTATTCACACCCATAGGAAAGATATTTGAATTGTGGGGAGGGTGAGCTATTTAAGGGTGTTTGGTAAAATGCACCCTCACTGAATATAATAATTTATCTTTGGATGACCTGTATTTCCATCTCCATAATATCTAAAGAGTAAAATAGCTATTTTATATATATAATAGGACCCCCTCCAACACTAACTTGAATCTACACCCATACATCAAAATGGCATATTATTTATATATACATAATATATAACAGTGAAGTTACAGAAAGAGACTGTTAATAATCTGTTAGTATAATAACCGATGAAAGGTGGTATGCTAACTTTTGTTTGCTGTAATCTGACTGGCTTCAAAACATCAGTGTCTCATGCTTTCTTTTCAGCCATAATTTTCATCTTCTAGTCTCTCTATTTTTATCTTCTCTTTTCTTCTCTGTACCTCAAAAAAAAAAAAAAAAAGTAATAAAATCCCAACCAACCCACTGATAAAATGTCAGGTTACAGCAAACGTGTTGTTTTTAAGGGTAGCCTTACATATAGCTTTATGTAAATATTTTTTTTAATGCCATTCTAACTGTATACAAAATAGTGTACGTATGATTCTGTCTGGTAAGTCTTCATCTTATTATTATTATTATTTGTTTTTAATACTTTCATTTTGGAATTAGATCCTTTTTTTGAGCTCATGAAAAGCCTTTGCTCATTTTTCTGTAAACGTTTCTTGTGAAAATTGTTAAAGGAAAATCATCATCTACAAATATATAACCATAAGTTACTGCAACATTAATGTTTTTTTACTTTTGGCTGCAATGAAAGGATAAGATACCTATATTATTTTACTAGCAACAAAAACAATACATGTAAAGTAAACTGTTGGCATTTTTGTTAAGTGTTTAGGTACATTTCTTCAATACTGTCGGTGCCTATGCTGCCAAATACACACAGGAATATTGGTAGTTACTTGCCTGTTCGTGACATCAAACACTGGGGTCCCCTGACAAATGTACGGATACACTGGAGCAGATCTGGTCTTCCCATCTCTGACCAGACGACTGTATTTGACATGGCCGACTTAGAACTTCAACCAGTGGGACTTACACTTCCTGCTTAGATTTGGAACTGGACCCAAACTCGTACAGAAGAGAAATGCTGCACTGAGTGTAATTTTTTTTTTTTTGGGGGGGGGGGGGGGGGGGGGGGGGGTGTCTATCTCAGAATTACATTCCCATCAAAATTAATTTTCTGTTTGTTCCCCCCCCCTTTTCATGTTTGAATGAAGCCATTTGGAAAGCAATTTTTGTCCCCCACCCCCACCCCCCACCCCCCTTGAATTTAATTCTGAATCAAAGTTAAATGGAACTTGGGTTTTTTCTTTCTTTTTTTCAGTGAAGACATTAATAAAGCATGAGTTGTGTTGACTTACCAGACGTGTTTGTACATAAGGGAGGTAACCTGTTAAAAGTGTCGCTTGGCCTGCCAGTGTGAAACTGTCTGCCACTTTATTCTTTAAAATGTGTGCTTCTTGCTTTTCATTTGAAGCAGTTATTAATTATAATGGAGCATTGTAGCATGTTTGTATTCTCATCATATATATATATATATATATATATATATATATATATATATATATATATATGAAGAGTTCAGGCGCAAAACGCGATATAAACCATTTTCTTTCTAGGTTTTAGTTAAAGCCATTATTGTATGTCTGTAAGGGCTAATTGTAGGCCCGTTGATTTTTTTTATTAAAACGCGATATACGCCAATTAAAAAACCCATTTTTACTGAAAATTAAAAATGGATATATCGCGTTTTGCACCTGAACTCTTCATGTGTGTGTGTATATATATATATATATATACATACATACATACATACATACATACATACATACATACATACATACATACATACATACATACATACATACATACATACATAGATATATATATATACACACACATGTATATATATGTATATATATGCACATGTTTTGCCTGTCTCAGGATATTTGTAAACTGTATGTGTCTAAGATCTGATTTTTTTTTAGGTATGTGTGTGTGTGTATAGGGGAGGGAAGTATTTTGTTTCTGTACATCTTTATCCAGTTGATTAAAACAAAGCCTGGATCACAGATATAGATTTATTACATAAATATATATATTTTTTTTTTTTAAAGTCTGGTAAGTTGAATGAAAGATATTTCTGGTTGCTTTTTTCTATTTCTGGATTAGATCTTGCCTCTTCTCATAATGTGGCCTTCTAATAATTTATACATCATTCGATGCTCAGTTTTGGTGGATACATCAGTCTCACATAAAAAATCTTTACAATTACATAATAACATTTTCTTTTCAGCATCAGCTGTCTTCAAAGGACTAGTTTTGAAGACAGGTGATGTATCTATAAAAAAGAAAAAACTCCCAAGTTTTCTTCATTTCTTTTCAGCATCACCTGTCCTCAAAACTAGTCCCTTGAGGACAGGTGATGTATCTATAAAAGAGGAAACATTTATTTTTTCCATATCAAAATGGCAAAAAGTAAATGATTCATGTTAAATTAACATGATTTGCTTAGTTTCTTGTATCCACCAAAACTGGCCACCCACTGATATTGTAATACAATGCACTTGGATGATTTCTACTGGGGTGATTCCATCAACATTCCATATGACTTATTGGTCGTCTTATGCTTCCATGATGCTCAGAACGTGTTTTAAGCAGCATAGGGTATATGGTGTTTGGGAACAATTACAAGAATGTAACTCACATTTGTTGGCAGACATTTTCGACCTAAATATATTGTGATATTGCAGCACTTTTACCAACTTAAAAACAAATTCCATAAGAAATATTAGCATCATCTTGTCAAATTATTCATATGTTCATACCATTCTTTCTAACTCTCTAACCGTGTGGTTTCACAAACAGAAATCGAATAATTCTTATACATCTTGTATCTATAATTTGGTTTCTTACTTAACTTATATAGATATGTAATTAAAAGTACTGTAATTATTCACCGATGCATCACTGAATAATTACCGTTTTTATTATACAAGATGTTTTGTATACCATTTCGAAACTATGAGCAAAACGAAATTTCAAAAAGAATTATCAATGATTCCAGTAATTGTTGAGATGGTTTAAGTGGGTCACTTAATGTTGTTATAGGTAACCATACTGGTAGTAATTTCGATTGGCTTAGACAAGTAACATACCAGGTGACTGCAAAATGTTAAGTTAATAATATATCTTGCAAAGCAGTCGGGTAAATTCGGACTTTGTTCAAACCCAGGAACACAGTGGGGATATTGTTTTAAAGTATTTTATTTCGAATTTTCAGCTGAAAATATATTCTGGACATCAGAAACTTGTGGCCATTTTTGAGATGCACATAATTGATAAATATGGTCTTAACTACAAGATCAATTTTCATGTTGGAATGCGACTTAAAACCCAATACCAACATTTGATCTGGCAACATTTCTTCCTAAAGATGTCTTGTGTAACATAAAGAAAATGTTTAATATCTGGTGTTTTCTATATGACATCATATTTGTTTTTACGAATGTAGTACGGTATACTCAACTAAATTGAGGGCAAGTATATATTTTTAGCATTTTTCTTGTATTTGGTTTTACAAAGCTTGTATTTTTGTTCATTGTTAACATTGGTCAAAATTTACCAAAATGTCTGTAGGCCCTAAAGTTTGTTTGGTATAAAATTGAGAATGATTTGGTTATAAATCATTTACCTCTTGTGTCGTACACTGTTTGAAAATATGCATTTACTTGATGAGTCAATTATTGTACATATGTGCAGCAGTAGAAATGTGGTAGTGTAATATTTACAATAGAACTTGTCATGGTTTATTTCAGTGACAAATAAGACTGGCCATTACAGAGGAAATTATTGTTAAAATAATTGTCTAGTAAAACATTTAATGCCCATCAACCCCACACGGACTAGTTTGTTAGAATTTGAATTTAAATATGTTTCTGAAGACCTGTCCCAATCCCTCCATTTACACGATACCTTGGAATTTATTATGAATATGGTTTTTGTCCTCATTAATATTTTAGACCTGCACTCATCCATTTTCTTAACTATCGGAGTATTATTATTTGAATGCCAGAATTTATTTTGCAAATGACTTAATAAAACATGATTGAGCAAGTAGTATTTCAGAGGCCTAATTCACTAAATTATTTCAAATTGGCAAAAATACTTGCAAAATCGATGCAATCTTCCTAAGACGGCCTGCGTGAGCTTTGTGAATTAGGCCCCAGATCTGTACGTGATCAATACTGGATTGAAATTATTACACAGTAATAATTTCAATTAACAGATTTCCATACTTCACAAGCCATATATCTACTAGACAGTAATTCAACTTGGGCAGTGCTACACGATACAAGTGCCTCATAGGATAATAGCCGATTGTGACAAGGCGAACATTACGATTTCATCAGTTCTCATACACTTCGTACTATTCTCATACAAAGCACTTGTATTGTGTGGTGTCGCCTTTAGAGCTAGAATTATTATAACAAAAAATGTATCCCTCATTGTTTTAAGGCAAAATTATTCTTGACAATTTTTCCTCTTCTAATGGCCTAAGACTGATATATCTTGTTATGCAAAATACTGTTGTCATATTTTAAACATTCCTATATTGGGGATTTTTTAAAATTTGATTGAATGATGCATGTAATCATTACACACAATGGAGAAACAATTTGTTGTGCAGCATTGGCACATTGTGCATGCTTGCCAAGGAGCATTAGCAGCTACCTCTGCGTGCCTTGATCTTCGTTTTACTCTCAGAATCTCAGCATATCACAGTAATACAACTCAATGACAGGAGTTTATGCACATTTTGTAATATTATGGAGATACAATTTTAAACAAAAACCAACGAAATCTGTAATAAAATTAATTAATGGGATATATATTTGTAAAATGAGATGTACACGAGTTAATTCATTGGGAAGTGGAGAAGACTTTCTGTCAAATAAATTCAATAAATGAATCAGTTATACCTGCATTTCATTTTGAAAATTATTAGAATATTTACCAAAAATTATTTGACCTTTTCCCTATATATTTTTTTAAGCCTATCGATTTGTGAATACCAGTGCAGGGTGTTACTTATCTTTGAAAGTAGGATGCTTGGGGTGGGTGGGTGGTTAAACCGATGTATTCAGTTGGGTGTTTAACTGGAGTCCATAATGTTGCTCTTTACCTCATTATGTTATTTATTAGTTTTAGAGTTCAGTGTTTCTTTTGTTTACCCCTAGCTGTACGTGTCGCAGGTCCAATAAACCTCAGGTTGCGGAAGAAGAAAAATACGTTCTTTATAATAGGTAACGTTTCAGACTTGCGTCTTGTTCTGAATGCATTTTGGCATAATTGCGAGCATCAACAAGCCGAGTCCTTGGATATGGAGAATGGCATTTTTTACCTTTAGGAAGTAATATGCTTTTAACTTTGAATTGAATTAGTTTTCCACTCTTTTCTTTGCAGATAAACCATCTTTAATTTTCTCCCTAGTCTATTTAATCATTGATAATTAAACGTTTGGTGTAAGACATTGCAATAGCTTTTAATAGCCAAGAAAGATTAATTAATTGAGTGTATTCATTTATTTGAAAATTAAAGGTTATTAATGTGATAAAGCAATTTCATATGTAAGATTTATTCTTGAAAATTTAGGACACCATGTTTTTCATTTTCAGGGCTAGCTCTGGGTGATCAGAACATTTTGCCAAATTATCTCAAAAATGAAAACCCATAGCTATTTTCTAACAAAATAACAAATATTACACAAATTGTTTTCGCCAAATTAAAATAAAATTTGCCAATTGTTCCTAAAATTCGCAATTGGTGAATTTGTGGAATGGCAGAGCTAGCCCTGCATTTTGGCTAAATGATTAAAACCTGGTGTTCACTGAAAATGAAAATCCTAATATGTGAATTTTATTTGTTGTAGTATTTGTACTGACTGTCAGTGGAAATGTATATCAATAGTTTTCTACATTTTATAGATATCTTGTGATAATGATAATGATCTGGCTCTTGAATTATGTTTTTGTTTTCTTCAGACATTTGTTATAAGCAATATATGCAACTGCTGTTGTAATTTTCATCATTTATCACTCCATTAACATGTACATGCTTTCATGACAAACTCCCGATCTCATTTTAAACTCCCTTTTTTTTTTTTTACTATGCAGATGTAGTATAATTGAGGCTTTGTAAAATGTTCAGGTAATGTTTATGCGTTACCATAACTGACTGTCGTTGTAATACAGAACATGTAAGATCACTTAGACTTGAATGGTGGGTGTGTTAACATTGCAATTTTTGTTAGGTTTAAATTTTAGTGTACTTGGTTATAATTAGTAGTTTTATTAAGGGTCATCTTTTTGCAATTAAATAAAGGTATGGCTTTCAGAATTTTGAGAACAGTTAGTTAAGAATTTCTTTTTAAGAATTTATTCAAAAGAAAGTGTTTTTGGCTCTCCTCTCTAGGAAAGTGCATTTACAGGAATTTAGCTGGCAGGATGGGTCATTCGGTTCCCAACCTGGACATTTTCAGTATCATAATTATTTTCACTAAATAACTTTATTTAAAAGTAACAACAGGCAACATTTGTTGCTCTGTATGTCTTAAAATTATGTTTTAAGCTCTCCAAACTTTAAAATGTCTCATATTCTTGTAGAAGGAACAATGGTACATGTTTTCTTCATACAGCTCCCTAGAACATTGTCCCAAATACCATACACACATTGAATAATATGATGCCTAACTAAACACTTGCTAAATAGTTTGCTGTGGTAAAGATTTTTAATTTTGGAGAAAAAAAAAAATTGATTTAGTTTTCACTAATCTAACATTCAGATTGTAACAAAATAAGATAAATAGAATATTAATTTGTCTTTGTATTCAAAAGCAATAACTTGAAAAATTAAATGAGATATGATACAGTAATTGTTTTCATTGGCAGTCAGTATCTTTTATAAATGAAAAACTAATACATGTGTACTAGGTTTATATGTTAGTACATTTTTCATAAATCTCTAATGGACGCGTTTCCTATATATTTCATGTTGTATGTGTGTCATAAACAATTTCTTTTTTAAGAAGTGCTGTTCGAGAAATCATATTGGGGTATAGCTATGGTACATTGGGTCAGCACATGCCTTGTATACAGTAAATTTTTTAATTAGCATTTAATGTAATGCAAGCTTACATGTAATCTGTTAAATATAATTATATATTGATATTACATTCGGGCACATCCACCCTTACACCCACCCCACATATGATCTTTTTTGGAATAGCCCTTTAAATGTCTTCTTTCTTTTTTTTTCTTTTTTTTTTTTTTTTTTTATATTTCCTGAATGTGAGTCTAATCTAATGATGATTTGAGAGCTAATGTTGCTACCTTTAGCTCGTTTCTAGACTGTTTGAAGTGTTTGTGTGTGTATTCCACATATGCCACATAAACTAGTGGAGTAACAACATACATGTGATACGTGGCATATCCAACTCTTTATTTATCAGTTTGCCATACAAAACATGGAATGTTGTGGCAACTGTTTTATTTAAACATGTTTTTAACACATTAGTCTACATGTATTTATAGTGCCATGGTAGTAACATTAATTTAAGTAGTATTTGTGCAATTATAAATTATTTAAGCAACACTGGTACTCGATATCCATTAATTTATTCTATTTGCTGAAAAGGTGAAGGTTTTGCCTTTTCATCTTGTACGTTTTACTGATATTTTTCTCCATGAGACAATACTTTGTGTTGGGATATTATTTTAACTAGGGCTGTGCCAGAGACTATTACAAAGAGAAGATGGTATGCAATTTTTCACAGCAATAATTAAAATTAAAAAAAGGATTTTGTTTTTTTAATATATATTTCACTTGTCAAACACTTTTTGACATCCAATAGCTGATGATTAATAAATCAATGTTCTCTAGTGGTGTCGTTAAACAAAACAAACTTTTTAAACTTTTATCAGACACTTGAAACAAATTTAGAAAAATCAGAAGATCCATGAAGTAGTTTTACAATCAAAATGGAGGAGGAAAATACAAACACATTTTAAAATATGTAAATTGTTTCTTTTAATACATAACCTGACTTCTGACCTATTGGATGTTGGACCAGTCCATGGGAATGGGGGGGGGGGGGGGGGGGGAGGAGAGTGCCATCGGTTTTGAGGTCAAGTTATGTATACCATACATGAAAGTTAAGAAGAAAATCCAGGTTTTCATTGTTCTAACTATATTTTATCCAACTTTCCTTGCCATCTCTGCCCCTACCACTCCATGCAATAGTTCTGGAACTGCCCTTATAAAACACCATGCAATATATATTGGAATAAAAATAGTTCTTGTGTGTTATTATTGTTGATAAAATAGTGCTAGTCTTGTCTGTAGCAAACTCAAAAATCCTGCACCCTCAAATAAACTGCAGATGCTAACAAAATTCGTCTGTATTTTCAACCTTCTGAAAATGGCATTTCTTTATGGTATAATACTTTTGTCATGTTATTGCAGTCTTTATAGCTGTAAATAGTTTTCTTCGATGACCATACTGTATCTGGTAGTGATTGTTTGCATTAGAAAAATAAAAGTTTTATCTTTTGTACAATGCTAAATGCCTTGTTGTTGTATTATTTAACAGTTTCAGCTGTTAATGAGATGGTCTGTTTTTAGTTAATTAGATGGTAAGTCTGTTAACCCATTTTGTGTTCTAGTCGATTACCCTGTGTGTCGCACTGTTGTGTTGCCTTTTAGTCCACACAGCTTTGCCAACAATATGGAAACGATGAGTACAATGATTACAGTGGTCATCCATATTAACATAAGAGTATGAGATGGAGGGATAATATACTCTCTCACTCACTCTCACTCTCTCACTCCTCACTCCTCTCTCCTCCTCTCCCTGCCTGGCGACGGTAGCGTAGATTATTGGCTCTCAGACGATTGCGTATGGTTTGATCAGAGACTCGAGTTCCAGTCGCAGTCCGCAGATTGTCACGTAATCGGCGTGCAGTGGTTGTGCGTTGACGTAGAGCCATATTGGTGATGTAGCGGTCCTCTCTATTTGTAGTGCTTCGGGGTCTTCCCGAACGTGGACGATTTCGAACAGAATTCGTTGCTTGGTACCGTTGCCACAGTCGGCCAACGACACTCTGACTGACACCAAGTCTTAGAGCAACATTTCTTTGCGTATTGCCATCCTGAAGCCCAGCAATAGCCCTTCCTCGATCTTCGATAGTCAGTTAAAGTCGTACCATTGTCGAATTTGGAGTGTGCACCGTACACGAACGCAAGCTCCAATTATACGGAAATTCAGCATTGGGAACATGGAATACACGTGCAAAGCGTGCAAATGAAGCGCTTTGTGAAAAAGCAAGTTATAGGCACTTAGCAGACCTTTCGCTTTCGCCCTAATTTACGTGCAAATGTAAGCATGTTTTCGCCATTAGAACTAGTCGACAGTGTCAATGACAGTGGATTTTAATTCATTTATGGGTTGCTAAGACCCACTTTCGTCAAAATGGAACAATACCATGCGTGACATTATGGTCTAGCTAATATAATTGACATTCAGAAAATAATGTCGAAAATATCGTCTGACCCTTAAATTCTTTTGAGTAGTATATGTAAACTTGCATAGTGATTCGTTTGCAACCCTATATAGTTATTTGCAAATAGTGCTAATATGAATAAATGGTATCCAGATTCGGGCATTTTCGTTTAGTTCAGGCAAAAACCAGCCTGCCCCCATACAAAACTAGGAAGGACGGAAATGTTTTATTTAACGAAGCACTGAACACATTTCATTAACTATTATATGGCGTCGGTACAAAAATAGGAGCTCGTACGCCATACTTTCAGCTGGTATTAAAACATTGATCAAGATGGGGGGTTTAGACACAAATTGACAGTATCAGCTGGGATGGAGTGTTGGTAGAAATAGTAATGTTGGAAATATTAAGATCCATAAAATATATTGTTTATTAAAAATGAATGTAATAAAATAAAAACCTGTACAAAATATTTACAGTCTGAACTCTTCATACAATACAACACAATTATAAAATGTCTTCCTGTTCATTTGTGATGTTTATAACAATCAAATGAGGGTCAGCTTTTTACGTTCGTACTCCAACAGGTGGTCGTAATTCCACTCGTCGTACCAGCGACAACTTCCCATCTCGTATTCATCACAGGACACTTTTGGCGATCCCGGTGCCCGCGGTGGCAGGTCCGGCTCTGGTGGCCGCTTTCCAAGAGAGTAGAAACTTTTATAATAATACCTGTGGGAGAAAAACAAATACCCTTCATTTAATGTGGTCTGAAGGTAGATCAACAATAACAACTTTTATAATAAATATTAGTGGGGAAGAATGTATCCTTTTTTGAGTAAAACATAGCTGCTATTTCATATGATATGACACAATTGTTAAAAATTAAGGGTTTTTTTTTAAATGGGGTTTTTTTTTAGGGTTTTTTTGGGTTGTTTTGTTTTCTGTTTTTGTTTTTGTTTTGTTTCGTTTTTTGGGGGTGTGTGGAGGGGTCCTTCATTCCTCTGTCAAATGGCAGAATCGAACCCGTTACTTTGTAAAATAAATGGCAAAATCGAGCTGTTTCCGTGTATTTTGCAAGGCAAAAACAACTCATTCCATAAGCATCATGTCACCTTGGACGACTTTTAAACAGGTTAAATTGTCTGCTTTGTTGCCCGTGTCCCCCCCCCCCCCCCCCCCCCCACCCCCCCCCACCCCCACCCCCTCCCACCATCCGAGGAGCGTTTCTTGTACCAGTTTTTCTGTCCATCCGTCCTCCAACTTTTCTTTTGAATTCTTACTGTTCTGTTGTCTACAGTTGATTAAATTGTTCTGAAAATTGATATATAGTGATCATCTGGGAAACTAATAGAAAGATATTTAAAACATTTCTACTGATAAAATTGAAACTTAAAATATGGAGCTCTGTAGGCCATTGGGCCTCTTGTTTGGGGTTTGTGGGAGGGGGTAATTTTGTTGTTATTTTTGTGGGGTCCTTTGTCACATTCAGCACTAAAAACCATCTAAAAGAATTGTTATAATACTTTAAAAATTAACAAGAGAATTTTAAAAAAACGTCTATACAAACCATCTTATTAAAATATATTTCTGGCCCTCGTCTACTTTAGATGCAACGTGGGCTGATAAAGGGTCGCATTTCCCATTCTCATCCATGTTATTCCACACCAGTGCTCGTCCTTTGCGTGGTTTTACCCAAATGCCTAGGTCTAACAAGAAACTAGCCTTGACATTAAAACAATAATGGAAATATCAGTGATTAAGATGCTTTATGAAAGTTTCAATCAAGTGCCACATTTCGCCAGTATTACGTCATGAATATCTATAAATTAATTGATCCTACGTATAAACTTTACATAATTAACTCAAGAATATTAAAATTATAATGTTTTGCCACTCTATGTAAATGGTTTTACTCAAGAATACTTGGCGAAAAAATCTAAATAAATATATAGATCCTCAATGCGTATCCATCAAAGTAGCCAGTTTGTTAATGTGGAAATATGATTCAACCTAGTGCAGTGACATTGTAATAGTAGTATATGAGATTTGTTTGACGTAATTATTTTGTGGGCATGTAGTTTAATATGTAGTCTTGACAAATGACAAGAAAAAAAAAAAAAATTCGTCATAATGTAACTTTGAGACTTCCATTTTAAAAGTACTTCGCTGAAGAACAAAAGGTAAGGCCACTGGTGTTTTAAAGAGGCAGAGGTATTAGTATGCCCCCACCCCTAAAAATGTGTTATTTTTTAATCATATATGGTTAATATAAGCTTTTATGTCGTTTTAAAATTATGGTAGCAAGGTAACAATGGTATTGCCAAAAAAAGTATAATATTTAAGTTCGTGGAGAGGATGTATGCGTGAGCGTTTTGGGTTTCTTTTAATGGATTTTAAGCAGTTATTTAAAGAAAGATTTTGTGATTTTTCTTCTTTAAACTGTGGATAAAGTAATACCTTAAAAACCTATTGTGGCCTAACAATTCATAATATGACAGTAACCTGGAAACCTTGTTTCGCCGCCCTTTTTGACGTCGGAGAGGTATACCAAAACTGAGGCGACCCGGTCACGTTTATCAACACCGTCCACGATGCAGTCTGTGTGCGTCTTGTACGCTGTAAACAACACCAACATTCTAGTGGCATTAAAACATTGGTCTCGAGGTTTAAAAATTAAAAATAATACATGTAATTATAAAATAAAATAAAATAATAATAATAATAACGTGGACGAGGTAAGATTAAGGGTTGGGAAGAATGGCGGGCAAGCATTTCAGTTCGATTAATAATGGTTATTATGACTGTTATAGTACCTGCATAATTATATATACATGTGCTTTGTTGATGTGGCATAGAACGATCATGGGGTATGCGAATTTGGAGGAGTTGGGGTAGGAGTGTTTTAATGCAAGATTGTTCAGTACAAAACCATGAATTCCCCCCTCGAGAATTATGCAACTATTTAATAGACCTATTTCACATTCTAATTCCGCATGCGCGATTTCCTGGCAACTCGTAGACGATATCAAGGATATGAGATACGATTACGCAACAGACACTTGAGGGGCTTTAGAAGAGTTTAAGCTGCACTGATGGGGATTATGCCGCCATTGTCCAATTATTGCCCAAACGCGTGCACAACAGAGAAGCCCATGACTACTAATGATAATACATATGTATACTTTAATTAATTTTTTTCTTTACGGTACGTATTCAATCACACTTTATGAATACTTGCTTTAATACAGGGTCTACATAGACACCAAATTCCTGTCATAATAACAGGTATATTGTCAATAATGGGAAGAATGACACTTTAATAGGAACACAGACTATACCTTTTCCCACTGGGTATGACGTCAGCTGTAGTTTCCCACCGTTTTCAGGTGCCAGTCCCATGGCCTGCTGGACTCGATGGGCAAAAGCGAGTGAAAATTTGTTTTCTCCGGGGTAGAACGCAGTGCTGTAACTCCAGTTGGCGTGGAGCCAACGAGACAGCTGACTGGAGAACGATGCATTGACGCACGTGGTTCCTGTGAAACAATTATATTTCTTACACACCCGCTGGTGAGAACATCATTCGTTATTTTTGATAACACATATACGAGTGATAACAATTTAAAGACATATGACTGTCTACTCTAAGGTGATGACAAGGTCGCCAGTGGCATACCATCCAATGAAAAAAAATGAAAAACACGACCGAAATCGATCACTCCGTGTCGTATGTAAGTTAACCTGGAATTGACTTGTCTATGACGCACACGTTAACTACAAGCACTAGGGTCGTAAATTTATTTGAAAACCTTTTTGAGGATATGTAAGAAATAGAATACTACATTCGTGTCCGTTAGATACCATTTATCTTACAACTCGTTGTTTAAAAACGTATCCAACTTGTTTTCGTTCGTTAGATACGTTTTAAAACAACTCGTTATATAAGATAAATGGGATCTAACGTCCACTTAAGTAGTTAGCCCGAGTGACTTCTAGCCCTATCCTTTGTTTATATGTTGTAGGGGAGAGCTAGAGATGGCTGTCCATATAATAGTTCGGCAATCGTCGACGACCAAATGGTAGCCAGCTACTGTGATTAAAATACTAATATGTTTCCTAAATCTGATGCCACAGAGCTTTAGTTTGATTATTCTCTAGTCCAGTCATGACATTAAACTTACATGTCGTTAACCAGTACCAACGCTACACGAAGAAACCCGACGCCCCTATGCGAAACGAATCCGCGCTGTATTTTTTTGCGATGACATAGGGGCGTCGGGTTTCTTCGTGTAGCGTTGGTACTGGTTAACAACATGTAAGTTTAATGTCATGAATGGACTCGAGAATAATACAATTAAAGCTCTGTGGCATCGGGGGGGGGGGGGGGGTATGTATTTTAGACACAGTAGCTGGCTACCATTTGGTCTTCGAGCTATTATATAGTATTATCTATGTGTATCTACGTATATACATATGGCCATTAAACTTGTTTCTGGCAATGTATCGTTATATTAGTTATCGTTTTAAATTATGTAACCTTACTGTTCATTCTGAAATCTGTTTTTATTGTGAAGAGATACGTTCGACTGCCTGAACACGTCACTGATTTCCATAAAATATGTAACACGCCGCAGATCACGAAAGACCAGACACATATAACACGTTGTCACACAATCGTAAACTGTGCGCAGTATACAGGCGCATATGCAAGATATTGTGCAGGGCGGGAGGAGGAGGCGAAAGAATTCCCTTGAGCGAGGGAGAGGTTGGGTTTGGGGGTGGGGTCGACCTCCGAAAGGCACATCTGCACACGCGCCTGATGTATCGAGTTTCAAATTATCATCGCAGACCGTTTGCAAAGTCATATATTATGGAAATCATCATTGGTCTACGGGGATCGATCTGGATCTGCGACGGGTTACATATATTATGGGAACCAGACTTTAGACGAACCTTCAGTAAACACGTTAGGTGTTATTTTAATGTTTTTCTTGGCATCTTTAAGATGTTTTCTCAGAGTACTGGCGCTGTCGAAACACAGAAGGGGCGGCTGTTTACTCGTCTCCTGCACGTGCCTATTGTGGGCGTCTCGTAAACCGTCACATTCTTCAGGCGACAGAAAATCATCAAAAAGGAACACTCTGGAAACGAAAAATTAACAAAGTCAGCAGTTCAACATTTACGTGATCATAAGCGTAGGAGACGGGATGCGGATGGGAAGTCAGGGGGCCAACTGCCCAAATCTCCAACCTCCTGCCCAGTAATGGTGATAATGTTTTAATTCGGGCAAATACATTGAACTGAAGATATTGTGTTTGTGGGGGGGGGGGGGGGGGGGGGGGCACCAGCCTGTCCTTGCACACACACACACACACACACACACACACACACACACTACAAAAATGGGAGCCAGTAAAAGTTTTTGTTTAACGACACCACTAAAGCACATTGATTTGTTAATCATCGGCTATTGGATGTCAAACATTTTGACACAGTCATAGAGAGGAAACACGCTATATTTTTCCATTAATAAGCAAGGGATATTTTATATTCACCACCCCACAGACAGGATAGACCATACCACGGTCTTTGGTATACCAGTCATGGTGCACTGGCTGGAAAGAGAAATAGCCCAATGAGCCCACCGACGGGGATCGATCCTAGATTTCAACGCGCATCAGCGTGCCCTTTACCACTGAGAGCACGCCCCGCCCCTAGGAGCCAGTACGCCCATGTAAATGATGATATGGATTATAAATGAGTTGAAGCGTATCAGTTAGGAATCACTGTGGTATTTAAACAATGTTTACATATTAAAAAATATTAGTTTTGCAGGCCTCTTTCGGCTGGGTGGGGTGGATGGCAGTTAGGGTGAGGAGAGTTAATTGCTCCCCCCACCCCACCCCCACCACACACACACACCAAAAAGAAGATATTTTTTTTTTTTTTTAAAGGTTTTGTTTTTATCAATAAAATATATTATTTAGCCTACTGTGTCCTGATTGGTTTCTTATTTCTGACACCCAGTAGTCGATATGTATTTTTTATGCCGGGGTGTCGTTAAACAATCATTAATTCATTCCTTTTCTTACTACCCCTCATCCATGTTATTTTAGCCCAATAATGGCCCTATTTTTAAATTACACTTACTTAACTGAACTGTTCGTTTCTTTTTGATGAAGAAGTTCAACTGGCGGTATTCTACGACCACCAGAAAATATTTTCTTTGCCGTTATTGTCTTTTGATACTGTGCTTTAAACTTTTTAATATCGTCTGGTAAATTTTGTTGCGCAGTATCAGCTTCTGTTGCATTTCCATCACTGGACTTGAGTTTTTGTTTATCACTTGGTTTTTGTTTATCACTTGATTTAATTTTTAATTTAGGTTTAGAACTGCGAGTGCTACTGTCGTCTGCCTTTTGAATGTGAATTGTTTCTGTTTTTCCCGGTTCTAGTTTTATATAATCTTGATCAGATGTTTTTGGTGCTTGGTTTCTCTTCTTATTACTAGCCTCTTTAGCCATTTCTTTAACTAACTCCTCATCATCTTCAACATTCGAATCTTCTTCACTGACATCCACAGTAACTTCCGAATCTTCACCTATATCCGATTCATCTTCCATCAAGTCTTCTTGTATTTTAGGTTTGTTTTTGGTGGGGACGTTCTTAAAGTCCGGCTTCCCAACATTGTCCATGTCATATTTGGAGCCATGTTCCGCAGGTTCATTTTTCGTTTTCTTAAAAGAATCAATTATTCTTGATATATCCGGATAGAACAAGAACCCAACTATACATATCCCAATGATAACTAAAAGAGTCACTTTAACTGATGATGAAACGTCGTTGCCAATGGTTTCGGTTGACTTGGTAACAGTTTTACTGTCTGCAGACGATCGGTTAGATTCGGATATTCTTTTGGGAAGACGTTTTCGTGCCATTTTCTAAAGTAGAAAATATTATATTCAGTAGAGTAAAGTTTGTTTTATTTAACGACGCCACTAGAGCACATTGATTTTCTATCTTATCATCGGCTATTGGACGTCAAACATATGGTCATTCTGACACTGTTTTTTAGAGGAAACCCGCTGTCGCCACATAGGCTACTCTTTTACGACAGGCAGCAAGGGATATTTTATTTGCGCTTCCCACAGGCAGGATAGCACAAACCATGGCCTTTGTTCAACCAGTTATGGATCACTGGTCGGTGCAAGTGGTTTACACCTACCCATTGAGCCTTGTGGAGCACTCACTCAGGGTTTGGAGTCGGTATCTGGATTAAAAATCCCATGCCTCGACTGGGATCCGAACCCAGTACCTACCAGCCTGTAGACCGATGGCCTAACCACAACGCCACCGAGGCCGGTGATATTCAGTAGAAGCACAAATGATGATTGTATCTGGTCAATTAAAAAATTATATTAGATACATGTATGTGTCATATATAAGATAAAGAACAAACGAAAATATAGTTTCATACATGTTGCTGTGTGTGCGTGCGTGCGTGTGTGTGTGCGCGCATACATGCATGCATACATACATACATACATACATACATACATACATACATACATGTATTTTATCTTAAATCTTAGATGGTTGTAAGTAGGCCTACGTTTCACTGTAGGTCCTGTTACTAAATATATGTGAATTCAACAGTCAAATTAATGTAAAGATGATAAACAGAAAACCAGTTTTATTGGAAATAATGATAGTACTTACATATCCTAATGACTGAATCGAAGTTAGGTTGTTAACTGTTTACTTTATAATTGTCAGCTCGACATGCATGTAGCCTTCTGAAATGTAGTTCACGTGGTATAAAGACGTATTTTAAATAATTAAGAATATTTACTGAAGAAAACTGTTATAAGGAGGCAAGAACGAGAACATGCTTCCCGATTTGGCTATTCATTAGTCAAGGACGGATACGGGTGTTGTTAAAAGCGGGACTAGGGTGCACAGTTTATATGCATCTTCACTTCACATGACGATATACAACTTGAACAGATGATTTAATAACTGTGCAGTACGCCTATTTAAAAGTTACGAATACGCGGGTGTGAACAGAATACACAAATACAAATACAAATTTCAAAAGCATGATATGATCTTACTTATATATAGTTCGTGTTTTGTGTTTTCATTCATAGGGGAGTAAACACCTCGACGTTGCATTCTGGACCCGCCTTAAATAGTGTTTGGTGCCAAAGGTTATGAGATAAATGAATCATGATCGTGCATGTCAGTACTTTGTCGTTCATTTTACAGATAATGATTGTCGAATGTACAGCGGTGTAAAGACAATGATAAAGAAGGAACGTTAAAGGGGCAGACCCTAGTTTTTAAGCACTATGGCATGTTTTTCACTATTAGAGCCGTTTATGATAACTGAAATCAAACATTACTTATATTTTGTTGTTTAGATTATCCATTTCCGTACAACCGAAGTGTTTCTGGTCATCCTTTTTGTTTCTAATACCACAACAGGCATTTTTTTCATATTTATAAAAATGCACGTGCGTCTGAGCCCTAACGACTATGGAGTAGCGTTTTAATCTATTTTTAAGGGTGTAATTTCAACGTCACAGACTCTTGTTTCACTCTGTTGTATCTAAATTTGTTACAGGTTTGTAAATTAACCAAACTTAATGTCCATTTTTACAGGTTGAAACTTGGGTCTATGAATAAATGAATGAATGAATGTTTAACGACACTCCGGCACGAAAAATACATCGGCTATTGGGTGTCAAACTAGGATCTAGGAGGAAAATATAGCGTTTAAAAACTAGTGTCTGTCCCTTTAAGTGGCCTGGATGCCGAATTGCTCAAGGGGTGAGGAATTGACACCAAATTAACAACCAGTTTATTTATTCAACCAGGATACAAAGTTAAAGTTTGTTTTGTTTAATGACACCACTAAAAAACATTGATTTATTAATCATCGGCTATGGCATGGATGTCAAACATTTGGTAATTTTTACATAAGAGTCTTAGAGAGGAAACCCGCTACATTTTTATTTTTATTACAAGCAATGAATCTTTTATATGCACCATCAGACAAGATAGCACATACCACGGCCTTTGATATACCAGTCGTGGTTTACTGGCTGGAACGAGAAATAGCCCAATGGGCCGACCGATGGGGATTTTACCACTGGGCTGCGTCCCGCCCCCTCAACCTATAATCAATCAACATTGATTTACATATATAAGTTAAACATACTGAATCAGTACAGAGGGGAGGGTTCAGGGTTTGAACTCCCATGCTCAAAGCGGTTTTTTTCTTCTTTCTTCTTTTTAACAATATAATTTTCCGGGGTGCAAGCCGAACCCTCCCTGAACACTTCTCTCTCGACAGTCTAAACTCGTTACCCCCACCCCCACCCGTATAATTTCATGCACATACGTCTGATCTGTTAATTATTGATACTATTTTAATCATCCATTGACCATGCTATTAAAATTAGAAGTGCTGTTTGTTCATAGATTTAACCGGTAATGCCTGTGTCACAGTGTGCAAATGAGGGGCGGGACGTAGCCCAGTAATACAGCGCTAGCCCGATGCGTGGTCGGTCTGGGATCGATCCCCGTCGGTGGGCCCATTGGGCTATTTCTCGCTCCAGCCAGTGCACCACGACTGGTATATCAAAGGCCGTGGTATGTACTACCCTGTCTGTGGGATGGTGCATATAAAAGATCCCTTGCTATTAATCGAAAAGAGTAGCCCATGAAGTGGCGACAGCGGGTTTCCTTTCTCAATATCTGTGTGGTCCTTAACCATATGTCTGACGCCATATATCCGTAAATACAATATTTTGAGTGCGTCTTTAAGTAAAACATTTCTTTCTTTTTTTCTTCCAGTGTGCCAATGCGAACTTGACTCGTGTAACTAATCAAAGCAAAAGTAACTGTTGTCCGGTCATTGTCGGAATTTTCCGCCGAGTGCCTTGATCTAACCTTATATTTGAAAAATATTATTTAGGACAGATTATTGTTGTAAATATGGCATTAAAAGAATACAAGTAATAAATAAATGATAATCAAATGTGACTGTAGATGTTATTCAAATATGCTGGGGTGTTTTTTTGTGTATGCCAAAGATACGAAACGGTGGCAAGTTGTTGACAGAATCAACAATGGCGATAGGTTGTTTTGGTTGCGGTTGGAAACGTATGACGCTACTTTCAGGGATGATAACAGCATGATAAGTAAGAACGCGATACAGATTAAAGTTACAGTTACAAATGTTTAAATAAAAAAAAATGCACATTGCTTTTAATTATTGGTGTGGTCAGTAGTCACCAATCCCAAAACTGCAGTTTGCAAGTTTACCGATTTCAATTTGCATTTGATTTTTGATGTTAGCCAATAAAATTTAATAATATAGTCATAAGCCTATTTGACAGATGATACATTTTTTTCGATTACATTTTTTTTTTGAACTTTCACTTAATATTTTCTCTACATTTATGAAAAATAGCATACCAACATGCAAACAACGTCGTCCGCATAATATAAAAATGACGTATTTTGGTAGGCCTACTGTGAAAAAATATTTAAAACAACACCATCAACAACAACAAAATAAACAAACAAACAAAAAACACCCGAACCCATTCCTCTCATAACTGTTAAAATCTAATTTAACTCGGTGGTAGACCACTTTCCTGATATGTGGTGCATAACCCTCGGTCATTTGACCTGGGAGTGGGGTGGTGGGTCCCATCCCAACATCAAAGGCAGTGTTCTTCTACTTTTTTGAAACCAGATAGGCACAGTAGCTATTTAGGACATGTGAAGGCAAGTCGCATTATCTGTGACAGAGGAGGGATATCCATAGGATATTTGGAAGGGGGGAGGGCAGCTGATTTTTGCCCAAATTAAACTAAAATGCCCAAATCGGAATGACAATATTTTTTCAACGATATATAGGGTTGCAGTAAATTATCATGGGTGGACCAGTTTAGGTGAGCATAAGCATTCGATTCTAAATCACATCAGTATTTATAACCAGACAGTTGTTATTCAATTAGCTGCCTTTTTATTGGGCTATTTCTCGTTCCAGCCAGTGCACCACAACTGGTATATCAAAGGCCATGGTATGTACTACCCTGTCTGTGGGATGATGCATATAAAAGATCACTTGCTGCTAATCGAAAAGAGTAGCTCATGAAGTGGCGACAGTGGGTTTCCTCTCTCAATATCTGTGTGGTCCTTAACCATATGTCTGAGACCATAAATAAAATGTGTTGCGTGCGTTGTTAAATAAAATATTTCCTTCTGTTATATCCATGTAAATGGTGCTCGAAAATTTGCAAAAACACAAAATAGGTTACACAAAATTAGATTTGTGCGAACAACACGCGAACGAAACGACTGTTCTTGTAATTTTTAGAGGCCTGGGTATGTACTGTCCAGTCCATGAGAAAGTGCATATAAAATACCATATGATTTTAGCAGATGATTATTCTGGATATAGTTTTAAATCTTATATATTTCAATTAACAATGTACATGTTTATTGTAAAATGATCAATTAGTACCTCCAAGCTTTCTACCAGAAAATAATTTAATAGTACATTATAAAAACAAAGCAAATCATAAGTGGCCCTAATATGTTTGAAATATTTTTTAATTGAAAATTGCCCATACCTTATCTAAAACAGCATTTTACAGTTGCCCGGTTGCCCCAGGCAAGGGAAAACAATGTTGGGCAAGTCAAAACCTTATTGTGAGTTGCCAGTGCACCATGACTGTTATATCAAAGGCAGTGGTATGTGCTATCCTGTTTGTGGGATGGTGCATATAAAAGATCCTTTGCTACTAAAGGAAAAATATAGTGTGTTTCCTCTCCAAATGTTTCACATCCAATAGCCAATGATTAATAAATTAATGTGCTCTAGTGGTGTCATTAAACAAAACAAACAAACTTTTTATTGTGAGTTGCCCGCCTGGTCCAAAATGTAATGTTTGCAAAACAACCAAAAGTTAGTTTTGATAATTCAGTTTACTGATTCAACAGTATGTATAAATAATATTATAAGCAACCAAACAAATATTCGTGTTTTCTGGGGAAATTTGGGGGTCTTGTTAAAATAAAAAGTATTTGGAACACTTCAGCCAATTCTTTTTACCAACATGCAGCTACATTGAGAGTGCTCGATTGGGAACTATTATTAAAATCAAACCAATAGTAAAGTTTGTTTTATTTAATGACGCCACTAGAGCACATTGATTTTTTATCTTATAATCGGCTATTGGATGTCATTCTGACACTGTTTTTTAGAGGAAACCTGCTGTTGCCACATAGGCTATTCTTTTATGACAGGCAGCAAGGGATCTTTTATTTGCACTTCCCACAGGCAGGATAGCACAAACCATGGCCTTTGTTGAACCAGTTATGGATCACTTGTCGGTGCACGTGGTTTACAAATACCCATTGTTGCCTTGCCGAGCACTCACTCAGGATTTGGAGTCGGTATCTGGAATAAAAATCCCATGCCTCGACTGGGATCCGAACCCAGTACCTACCAGCCTGTAGACCGATGGCCTAACCACGATGCCACCGATAGAGCAAAATTGAAACAAAAGCACTATTTGGTTGTTGAAAATAGCTCCACTGTTGTTTTTAGAGTATTGCATAAATTGTGTTCAACAGTGCTGTGTTCAACAGGTGACTTTGCTAATATTTATGGTTGATGAAACAATTCTTGATGCTCAAGTGGGAAACAGTCTCATTTGAAGGGTAGAAATAGTTATAAAAAGCTAGCTATTTGCATATCAACTACATCTTAATAAACATTGATATAATTTAGAACTGAGATGCGTATACCCATTGAAACTGATATCCTATGCCAAATCCAATACTCTTCTTCTTCTTTTTTCTACTAAAAAATTGCACAGGCAAGTCAAAGTGCTGACATGACTCGCCCGAATGGCAATTGTAAACTGATGGCGAGTGTGTTCTGTATTGTGATTGGTTAATTACATTCTTTTTCCGGGATCAAATAGACCATAACACCCGGAAAGCTAATGACGTCATTAGAAAGTGATGTCATTAGCAATTGGAACAGGCGAAGTTGACGATTCAAGGGTCTACAGTTAGATTATAGCCAGGTATGTTTTTTTCAAGAAATACCAAATATACAGTTAGTTCGTTGAAAAACGATTCAGTTTACAATGGACATAACTATATTGAGTTTTTAGATTTGCGGGTGTTATTGTCTATTTGATGCCGCCTTCGGTAAAAAATGAAACATTTGCGGGCATCAAATAGACAATAACACCCGCAAATCTAAAAACTCAATATGGTTATCTCCTAAATATGCCTAAAATGTGTCAGTTGTGTGTAGATGCAAACATGAACGATCACTCACCTATCCTGATAAAGACTGAAATATACACTGTACTTTTTATTTTTAAAATTCCTCTTTATTTTTTTATTTTCTTTTGTAGAATGACTTCATTTACCAGCCTGTGGTCCAAACAGTAGATTTCAACCATGTCATTTATACCCAACTGGTACAGAATATTTATGGCACAGCTGACATTCAGGATTAGCGTTGGGCCCTGAATATTTTTTTTTTTAAACAGTTGTCTACATTGCAGTACAGCTATGTCGCATGCTGGGTTGAAAAATGAGCAGGCCATCTCGGAGGAGAACGCACTGATAGCTCAGTGCAGTCGGCAGGCCACCAGCTTCTTCGAGAAGTATGAGCGCTATGACCTCCAGGAACTGTTGACATATTCGTCGACCCACTGGCTGCTGTCGAATGAGGATTTCCGCCTTCCTACCGACCCTCCCAGTGGACTGATCAGCAACATCAGCTCCATGAGTACCAAAAATTGCATGATTCTAATTCCGGAAGATGAGAAAATCCAGACAGAGTTCGATTATCGGGAACTGCACCAGATTGTCCGAGAGTTAACCGTGGGGATATACGTCCTCCATCAGACGCCATTGATCTCTCTAGAGCAAAACTTTGAGAAGAGTACGACGTGTCATCTGCCTCCAGCCTACTTGGACACCAGAGTAGGGCAGATTCTCATAAACGTGGACTATATGATGAAAGCATTGTGGCACGGAGCATACTTCCCAAAGGACAAACGAACCAAGTTTTCGGACAGGTGGAGGTCCAACTTGGATGTTAATGCAAATGGTTATCATGAAACAAAGAAACCTTTGTTGACAGAATTTACAAGTGCAGGTAATGTTATTACAGGCCCTCAGATTTTACAGAAACTATTGTTTCCAGAAGCGGGTCACTAACGTGTCGGTAAAATCACAGAACAAAAATTTCATTTCCCATGATTATTATAATGAGTATGACTATGGAATGAAAATAAATATAAACTGTTTCTGATAGGTTCCCGTTATCACAAGGCATGAAACCAAAAAAGTGTTTCCCATGAAATTTGAAATCCTATAGCCTGTATTATTATTAAATAATTAAAAGTCTTCTGTTGAGATTAGTGTATTCAGTTGATATGAATATATATGATTTTCTCATTATATAGACATCATATGTTAATATAAATATTTAACAATTCACAGGTTGAAGTAATATATATATTTTTTAAATGGATTGATTTGTTTGGTAATTGTTCAATAATTATGCTTTAAATATACAGTAAAACCTGTGTAAACTGGACCCTGAACAAACCAGAATCCTGTCATAACTGACCAAGTTTTATGTAAAAAATTACTAAATGTTTGATATCCAATAACCGATGATTAATAAATCAGTGTGCTCTAGTGGTGTTGTTTCAGCAATATTATGCCAATTCATTTCTCGTTCTAGCCAGTGCTCCACAACTGGTGTAACAAAGGCTGTGGTATGTACTATCCTGTCTGGGATGGTGCATATAAAAGATCCCTTGCTGCTAATTGAAAAGAGTAGCCCGTGAAGTGACGACAGTGGGTTTCCTCTCTCAATATCTGTGTGGTCCTTAACCATATGCCTAACACCATATAACTGTAAATAAAATGTGTTGAGTGCTTCGTTAAATAAAACATTTCTTTCTTTATTATGCCAATTCTTTCATAATTGAGTTTTTAATTTTTTTGAACATATATAACATAATTTATTTTCAAATATTTTTGCAATACTCCAGTTTCATGCTTCAAATGATAAAATGTAAAGTTAAATTTTAATTCTACACATATAACAACTAGGCTTTAGAATTGAAATTCTGACAAAAAGTTATGACATTTTAATTCGTTTTAAAATAAAACCAGGAATGATGGACATCACCAAAGATTCCGACTATGCCGATATCTATGACGACATGCCGATCGAACAACCGGGCGACGCGGAAATGGCAGAGGAGAGACGTTTCCTGATGAGCCACATGGACAACATCACGATGAAGATGACGTTCTTCCAGCAAACCGTGCAGCACCACAAGGATATGTACATGGTTGACGCCGACTGGCTTGTGTCGAGTGTCGTCATGCTGCTCGATGACCGCATCGACCACACAGGCTACGAGCGCATCAAGACGCGACTCGACCTCCACAAGGACGTCATCAGGAAGCACCTGACCAACAAGGACGAAATGCGGCGGCAGATCGAACTGCTCAAGTTCATTAGTTACATGACTACATTCCTCGTCGGGATGAAGAAGCAGATGAAGATACCCAACATGAATAGATTGCTGGTTCCACTCACAGGTATTGCATAAAACTCATAGGGGCCGGACATAGTCCCAGGGTAAAGTGCTTGCTTGATGTGCGGTTAGGTTTTGGATCGATTCCTGTCGGTAGGCACATTGGTCTATTTCTTGTTCCAGCTAGTGCACCACAACTAAAGGCTGTGGTATGTGCTGTCCTGTTTGTGGGATGGGGCCTATAAGAGCAAAATGTAGCAAGTTTCCTCTCTAAATTTATATGTCAAAAGTACCAAATATTTGACACCCAAAAGCCGATTCTTAATAAATCAATGTGCTCTAGTGGAGTCGTTAAACAAAACAAACTTTAACTTTTACTTTGCATAAAACCCCAAAGAACACAATTGTTTACGGTTGACTCATAATTAATGATATATGGGGTAGCTAATTGGGGGTGGGTTACAACTAAAGTTTGTTTTGTTTAATAATACATGAGCACATTGATTTGGATGTCAGTGTGACATATAAAACTCATTTGTCGTATTCTCTTTACTCGCACTTGAAGAACAATCAAAACATTTGTTTTTAATAAATACATTTATATGTACTTATGTTTAACATGCTTTATATTTCAGGTGATGAATGTCGAACAGAACGAGAATTACCCCCATTGATTCTTGGTCCAGACTTCAAATGTAAAAATTTCAATTTTGGAGAGCAGTATTTCCATTTACATGGAGGTAATTGGTTAATAGTGTTTTATTTTATTTTTAAAAGATGTGTTGCTTCATTATTGAAAAAAAAAAAATCATTTCACTGCCCATTTATATTTTTGAAAGGAAAAACATACATATAGCCCAGTGGTAAAGTGCTAGCTTGATGCAGGGTCGGTTTGGGATCGATATCCGTCAGTGGGCCCATTGGGCTATTTATCGCTCCAGCCAGTGCACCACGACTGGTGACACCTTCAGTGACACCTCAGCACATTTTTAAGAGTATGATTTTTTAATGTCTAACATGTTTATTTGACACTTAGGACCTAATTCACTAAACTCTTGCAACTTTGCGATCTCGCAGTGCAATGCTAAAAGACTTGCAAAGAGGATGCTTTGTTGTCTAGGAGACATTTGTGAATTAGACCCTTGGTCTAAATGGTGATAAAAAATCTGAAGCTTATGATTCCTGATCTCTGATGCGTTGAATATTCCTTTCCTTTTGTTTTCTTCTCTGGTAATGTTGTGGTCATCTCTGCTGCTTCATTATTGGTAATATAACACTGAAGTTTGTAGCACATAATATGTAGCGGAGAGTGTACAAGGAAATCTGCATGGTTTTATATGCAATATTGTGCCCTGTTATTTAGTATTTTAAAACCATCATTGTATTCTGACAATGCAGTGAAACCCATCTAAACTGGACACCCACAGGACCAATAAATAGTCTAGTTTTAAGGAAGGAAGGAAATACTTTATTTAACAACGCACTCAGCACATTTTATTTATGGTTATATGGCGTCGGACATATGGTTAAGGAACACAGATATTGAAGGATAAAACCTGCTGTTGCCACTTCATGGGCTACTCTTTTCGATTAGCAGCAAGGGATCTTTTATATGCACCATCCCATAGACAAAATAGCACATACCACAGCCTTTGATGTACCAGTCATGGTGCACTGGCTACGTCTCTCCCCTAGTTTTAAGGAGTATTTGGTTTAGAGAGGTTCTGTTCTGAACTGATTTTTAAAGAGAGACCAGGAAAAACATCCAGTTTTGAGGGAATTCTGATTGACAGAACAAGGCAGTATAAGTTTATAAGGCTTGACTTACATGTTTCTTCCATGCTAATGGATGTGTACTGAATATTTGACAGGAATTTTGATTGATATTGAGACGCCAACCCTCGCGGAGGCTCCGAGTGAGTATGCTGCAGAATACGAGAAGCTGAAAACGGAGTCAGAGTTTTATCTCAACAAGATTCTTGACCCCGACGTCAGTGTGCTCGAACACTACAAGATTCCAAGTCACGAAATCAATGGCAAGAGGTTCGTGTAGCAAAGAACGAGTGAAAGGAGTGTGTAACAACGCCTAGGCACATTTTAAATTACGACTCTTTGGTGTCTGATGTGGTTATTTCAACACATGGTCTAGTTACCAAGAGACTGTATTTCCTGAAAATAACGCCTACACACATTTTAAATTACGACTCTTTGGTGTCTGATGTGGTTATTTTGACACATGGTCTAGTTACCAAGAGACTGTATTTCCTGAAAATATCTCCTAGGCACATTTTAAATTATTGCTCTTTGGTGTCTGATGTGGTTATTTTGACACATGGTCTAGTTACCAAGAGACTGTATTTTCTGAAAATATCTCCTAGGCACATTTTAAATTGACAGCTATTTGGTGTCCGATGTGGTTATTTTGAAAGTAACAGTCATTTAGCCCTCTGAACATCGTTGTATTTTTAACAGAATAGGCTATATTCTCAAATAGAAATTGTATTGAAATGCATTCAAAAGTGAATGGTGATATGAAATGATTATGATTTTATTTCAGGTATTTTGCCATCATGATTGACTTTGAGACATTCTACGGACAGCAGCCTCACAAACCACAGTGGGTGAAATCGTACAATGAAGAAATCCACCGTCTAAAACCGAAGAAACTCCCCATCACTGACATCTACCTTCACGAACAGTTTAAGAAGTACTTTGGTCACAAGAAGGCAATGACATACAAGGTATGTAGGCTAATTATAGAATATCACCGTACTACCGTATTTTCCGGCTTATTACACGCACTGGTGTATAAACCGCAGCCCTTGTTTTTAGACCAAGTTCTGACCTTTGTTCGTACATAAAATGCACCTTTAAATAAGGCGCAGTTAAAATAAAGCCACAATCTTAATTACAGTTAATTATTGTTTGTATTTAATAATAATAAAGAGATCCATTCTCCCTTAAATTCAAACAATAAATAATTGTTGATTGTGTTGCTTTCAGTTTCATTTCACCTAATGGGAAAGTTTCGTAAACAAAACACCGTTGACAAACCCCGCTATTTTTACGAAAATATGAACAAGAACTTGATAATGCTAATTTCGTAATCTTGCATTAGTTGCAAAGAAAATTACTAGTAGATCTACTCGATTGCAAAACACGCATTTCTCCGTAACCTAACTAGCGTGCCGTGTGCAAAAGTTACATATTCAAACGAGGTCAAGTCAAGCTGGAGTGGTAGTGAACCGAAACTAAGCACACTCCTATCGATCGTTTATAGTTTCGACATTGTTTTATAACTTTTAAACGACTGCCTTTAAAATATATATATTTATTTATATTTGCCGAAAATTATATATGTATAATTACATGTAATATAACGAAATACATTACAACAACGTTATGCTCTGTATAAATTAGCGGGCTAATTAGATTGGAAACGTCAACATTTAATACAAACATTTGAGGTATTCTGATTATGTGATTTTAATTTAGCAAGCTTTGTACTAAACTTAAATTTTGATATATTAATTAAAAACATTACAAACAGGTTAGAAACAGTGGCGTTAAAGATATCAAGAAACTTTTGATGTCCTTGTTAAGGTCCGGCTTTTGCAATTGGCCATAAATGGCCATGACATTGTAATTGTATCATGTGACATTGTTTAGGCTGCCACTGGCTTTTTATCTGCAGTATCGAACATGCAAGTTGAGTGTGTTTACTACAAAGTATAACAACACTACTTTGTATAATATGAGGAAAGTTACTTCATTTTAGAACATCTGACAAACACATCTGATGCACTACTAACAATAAATGTTACAGAAATCAAACTAAGAAAGTTCGCGGACGAGTCCATTTTTGAAACTCTAAGTTTACTTCAGTCCCAGTCATTTGGTATGCTATATTATTATCATGAGAATGAAAAAAAAAAAGTTCTGGTTTATATGCACAGCGGTTACTGTAAAATTCACAAATAAACTGCACCGTTTTATAAACCGCACCTTGCAATTCACAGTAAAAAAGTAGCGGCTTATATGCTGAAAAATACGGTATGTTGCTGTTGGGTTTTTTTATTTTTTATTGTTTGTTTGTTTCTGTTATGTTTAGATATTCAATGGTTACATTTCATAATCGATGGTGAGCAAAAAAACTGATCTGAACTTTTGTAGGGGAACAGTTGATCTTGGTGTACAAATTGGCAGTAGTTTTAAGTAAATAAATGAGTGATATCGGCGTGTGACAAGGCGAGCAGTGAGTGTTGGTGTGTGAAGTGTGTGTATGCAGCATGTGTGTTTGTATGTGGTGCTGGTGCATGTGTTATATTATTATTTATTACATACCTAGTCTATCTTACTATAGTGATAAAGACATTTTCAAACCATGCGCTTTTTTATTACTGACGTCATGTCTGATTTACAAATTACGTCACATTGTAATTGAAACATTACACAAGTTTGCTGCAAAGAAAATCCATGAAAGGAGGATTGATTGATAGATTTAAGAAAATGTGGTTATGACGTTAAATTAAAAAACAAAAGAAGGTATGTAATAAATACAGAACCTTACATACGTTGTTTTCGCTTCCTATTTATTGCACGTTTATTTTGCGCAAGAACATACCACGAAACCGCGTAGCAGTTGAGTGGTATATATATTCTTGCACAAAATAAACTTGTGCAATAAATGGGAAGCGAAAACAATGTATGTGAAGTTCTGTATATTTATCCACCTTTAGATGTAACAAAAAATGAAATATTTCCTAATCAAAAATGTTAGCATGCCTGCACAGGCGAATGTTTTGAAGTCACTGAGAATATGTTGACTCTTTTTATTTTTTATTTTTATTTGTCCAGGAATTGGCAGCTGACCGGGTATTTTATTTAATACTTCTTCATAACAGACATTTAGGGTCGAATTTACAAAGCCTGTTTATGTCTTACATGCGAGTAACTATACATGTATTTATAATTTACACCTGCATTTAAGAAAAACGGTCTTCGTAAATTCAGCCCTTGGTATCCAGACCTGCTTCTCTTAATAGTATCTTTTAAAATAGATCTAGGAAATTCAGTCCAGGTAGAAATGTAGAACAATTTGATTTGGAGAACTGAACCAGTGCTTACCGGTAGTTTAAAAGTATGTACATGTCTAGTAGGCCTACATGTATATAGTTTCCATTATACTTACATGTATAGTTAGCAGAGATTGTAGACTAAATAAATTAATGTTTTTTTAAAAGTTTAGTTTGTTTTCTTTGATAAATATTTGTCTAGTATAACAGTAGCTCTGAGGAATAAATGTTAGTTTCAAGGTAAGTGCATAATTCTTTGTATTAATATCATGTTGTTAATGCAAGATTATCTGGACAATTTTCTTTTATAACATGCTTCAGTAATTATTCTGGGTAAAATGTCTTTTAAATGTTTAATTATTAAATTTTTGTTTGTTTAAATTAGTACCTCAATGAAGGAAATGGTTTATTTAATGACACACTCAACACATGGTACCTCAATGAATGAAATATTTTGTTTCTTTTTTACAGTTTGCCTAAATGAAACCCTTATAAAAACAACCAATGAGTTGCAAACACTAGTAGTATTACTTGGTCACATATCAATTGTTTGTAGTCCAATTGCTTCTTTAACTGAAAGGATGCTTTGTAATATTTAACAAGCCAAACATCTTCGTCGATATTATTTATTTACACTTTGATTTTTACCATAGCTTAATTTAATTAAGCCATTGATGTTTTCCTCATGCATGTGCTTGTGTATGTTACAATATAATTTGTACTGTTACCCAAACTTGGTTAATTTTAAACTATACCCTGTAGAAGACATTATTATAGGAGACTTGAGGAGGATTACATTGATTTATTATTATTATTATGTATACATGTTTCACTAGAAACACTTGATTTTAGACAAGACATTCATAAATTAATTAGTAATCATTACCTGGCACCTTTTTTCATAGAAACTTGGTGAATTTTAATAGCTTAATAGCATCAATTGAATGTTATGAGAAATGTTTATTTAGTTGTTATCTTCGCATAATTTATTAGGGCTTGAACTTAATGACACCATCAGCTGTTGCCGTAACTACGATATAATTTGCCATAGGTCAGGGCTTAACAGATGGCTGTTTTTTGTTGCTGGATAAAAAGTACTGCGATTAGTTGAGGGGATAAGTTTTGCTCAAAATTGCAACAGGCTAAAAAGTTTAAAAGATGTTGGTGTAACACATTCTAAAGTTTGAGCCCTGATTTTTAAATATTTCTAAAATATTTTGACAATATAAAAAAGACCCCCCTCCCCACAATTACACCATTACTTGCACTTCTAAAATAATTAATGTAGATTTCCATGAGCCTATGAGAAATGTTTATTTAGTTGTTATCTTCGCATAATTTATTAGGGCTTGAACTTAATGACACCATCAGCAGTTGCCGTAACTACGATATAATTTGCCATAGGTCAGGGCTTAACAGATGGCTGTTTTTTGTTGCTGGATAAAAATTACTGCGATTAGTTGAGGGGATAAGTTTTGCTCAAAATTGCCACAGGCAAAAAAGTTTAAAAGATGTTGGTGTAACACATTCTTAAGTTTGAGCCCTGATTTTTAAATATTTCTAAAATATGTTGACAATATAAAAAAGACCCCTCTCCCCACAATTACACCATTACTTGCACTTCTAAAATAATTAATGTAGATTTCCATGAGCCATGAAATTAGTTAAATTTTTTAACACCTCTGTTTTATTCTAACTAGTATTATATTAAAGTATAATTGTTTTATTTTATTAAATATACCTTATGCATAGACTACTGATGTATGTAACCCATCGCTTCAGTTATGTATGTATGTGAGTAAGTTGAGTTAAACTTAGTTTGCAATAATGTTTGAAACACTGTATCAAAAACAATTCATTAGGTAACATTCTCTTCACTTGTTTTTGAAGACTCCCGTGAATGGTTTGAAAGCCGCAGCACAGAGGGGTTTGGTGGCCATCTTCCAAACCCTGTGTCGTAAAATGCCGGCATCGCGGCTCGGCAAGCAGGACAAACATGGGCTGTCTCTGCTCCACTACGCTGCCATGAGGAACCGGCCCCAGATCATCGCCATGTTGCTGCTGCAGTCCATGGACGTGAACGTGAGACGCAACCATATCTTGGCAACAGGTAACAGGCACACTTTTTGATAAGAGTCATTAGCACAATGATTAAGTGAACTGAGCCTCGTTCCACGAAGCAATCTTAGCTCTAAGATCACCTTAGCTCTAAGATCACCATAGCTCTAAGATCACCGTAAATGCAGAACTACCTGATGCACTTAAGATGATCTTGGCGCTAAGGTTGCTTGGTGGAATTTGGGCCAAGAGAGAATGTCAAGGTTAGTATTACTGATGACAGGTTCATACATGTAGGGTACCATATTATTTTAGATTGCACCAAAGTTATGGCCATGAATGCTGTGCCAAAATAAGTACATGTAATGTATACCCCAAATAAACATGCCCAAATTATGTATAAATGTGTTGACCTCAAAATGTTTCATATCAAAACCTCTGAATTGGTATGCTTGAATTACGTTAAAATAAGATGAAAGGCATTTCTGAATATCTATAACCCTTCAGCAGTTGTTAAAAACATTGATATGCTAAAAAAAAGACCTTGCTGTATTTAATCAAAATATAAGTTTGTTTTGTTTAACGACACCACTAGAGCATATTGATTAATCAATCATCGGCTATTGGATGTCAAACATTTGGTAATTCTAACTCGTAGTCACAATTAGAGGAAACCTGCAACATCTTTCCTAATGCAGCAAGGGATCTTTTATATGTACCATCCCACAGACAGGATAGCATATACCATGGCCTTTGATATACCAGTCATGGTGCACTGGTTGGAACGAGTATTTACAAAAAGACAGACAAATAAAACCTTTTGTGTAGTGTGATCTAAAGCCGTGGTACCACTACCCAGACTTGGTCAGTTTTAAAGCATACCCTGTAGAAAACAGTGGGAGACATTCATAGAGGAGATTTGCAAAAATCTGTTTTTTATGCCATAATATTCAGTGGTGGTAATGTTATGATGTAACAGGATGTAAAAAAAACCCAAAACTATTTTTCATTCAATAATGTGGTGATAGTGTCAATTTATATGTGGCCTGCTGAAGTCCTACGTTTAACAACATATTATTCTGTTAATATTAAACGACTTTGCTCTTGTTTCTGGGACAATAAAAACATTAAAAAATAATAATAGTAATAATAATTTTAAAATCAACATAAAAATATCATATGAGCACATTTGCTGGTATGGCAATCCTGAGATTAGGTCCAAAGCAAGTATGAATTGATTCCAGTGTGTTTGTTAGGGGGTGGGGGTGGGGGGTGGGTGAGGGGTACTTATGTCATGAGGAATACATAACAGAGATGGTGTTTTACTGTTTCTTGTTCTCAGCTTGACAAATTTAGTGTTTTTCCTAGCTTGTTTTAGCATGGTGCAGAACCATGCCTCAATAGTCTAGCACCATCTTGCCTCAATCAGCGCCAAGCTGCCCTGAAATTAAGCAAACCTTTTTCAGTAATTAATTCTACAATTGCCTTTATAAAACACCCAAAAAGGTATTATTAATTAATAAATTATGCCTTTTATATCTTTTGCCATTCATTTATTAAAGCAAGCACATAAATTTTTTGTATTTTTTATAAAAAACGTGCCCCGAAAATGGTGAAAATGCCCCAAAAGTGTTTGGTCTACGATGCCTTGCTTAATTTCTAGGGAAATCACTAAAATATATACATATTTCAGTAATGTTCTGTGAAATAATATCGGAGTGACATTGGGTAATAAATAGAATACCCATCTTGCTACTTGGCAAAACTCTCCATCTTGTACTTGTGAATTGATGATGTCCTTCATGAATCTGTCCGAAACACTAATGTCTCAGACACCCACTTCTTGTTACTGAGTACATTTATTATTAGCTTTATTCATTGTCTATGTTGTGTATGTAAAGATACGTTAATTTTGACCTTTATTTATATTTAAGTCACATTAGGTATTAAAATTGACAGTTAGTGAATAAATTTAATAATTAAGCCAATTATTGAAATACTATTTCATTGAATTTTATAAATTAAGCTTTTTAAAAGCTTTTCATATTTTTCACTTGAATAAAATGATGTTTTTTTATATTGGTTTAATGTTGTGGTTTTTCTTTAGTGTGTTTTATCATCATGTTTCACTTTTTTCATATTTGTTGTCAACTACTAAATGTAGCTACTAATTTTATGATTGTATTGTTTTTAATATTGCACACTAGTTCATTGAAAAAGGTTTTACTGCCCGATAAATGCTTCTAATTATAGATTTGAATAGTTTATATTGTAGGAAAGTATTTTACTAATTATTTTAGAGTATACAAATGACATTTTAGATTTTTAAAATTTTATTTTATCTTACATCCAGGTTATTCCTGCTAATATTTTATTCTGTTAATGTTAAACAATATGAAATCATTTAAAACAGCATCTGAAATATGTTTTAGGAATTGTCATTCATTGTCGTGGTATTTTGATATTATATTAATATCCATTTATTAATAACCTGTCACAGATTCTATCATGTGCATTGTTTTTTTTATCCATTTTACCATTCAGGGAATCTTTTGTTCAGTATCGCATTGCGATTTGCTATATAGATTTGTTTCAGTGACCACTAAACGATTCTAAAACATCAGTGACTGTTGTCAATCAAAATTATAAATACAAAATATTCCCTTAATGTCATTGGGCGTAAAGTCATGTGGCATATAACATGTGGTAATATGTTGTTGTTCATTATAATAATTTATGTTGCTTTGCATTTAAATATTGTTTTGTGATTGGCTGCTTGGCAGATAATGATGGTGCTGCAGGAAATCTGCGTAGCTCTTATGGGAATCACCAGCGACCTTTTCTCCTTGAAATGTGTAATTATGTTGTTATTGTGTCAGTGGACCATGCATATATTATTTGCCAACCCCACTTGCTATTTTCTGTTTGTAAGTGCACGGAAATCACATGACCTATATATACATATATATATATATAGCAATGCAGGGTGTAACATAATATGTTTTGCTAATTAATGTTACCATGATAACATTTTTTTTTTTCATTCATCATTACTATAAAAAAAAAATAAGAAAAATTCAAGCTTGACATTAATATGCAATTAGACATATTATTGAGATAAATGTTAAATTAAACATAATTTTGAGTCTACTACCTTTTCTCAGAAAGATAAATGAGAAAAAAGATGAAAAAAGTAAACACCCAATTATTTCTTTTACTTTCTTTTCTTTGCAGTTAAATCACATAACTTAGGAATCTGAAGTACTGAGAATGTTTATTTGGTTTTTAGGTGAAGTGTTGAGTTTAAAATGTCTTTTTAAAATCTTCATTTATTAAAACCTGTTTTACAAAATAAGTTACATGCGTGTAGTAATGGGTTTTTTTTTAAAATGAAATATAAAACAAAATTAATGATATAAATTAAGCATAACTTAGTTGAATACCTTCAATCAAAGTTAATAATATGGACCTAGAAATCTATTTTGGCCATGACGCAAGTTCAAGTGTATTACCGTAATGTACCAGTAAGATATTTAAATTTGATCTAAATTGAAGGTTTTTTTCTGTATAAACTGAAGTGTCTCTTTTTCGGTTTTAACAATTAAATAGAGACGCTTTCAGTATTACCATCCCACCTATAGTGATTATTTAGTGATATTTTATATTTTAAGTTAATTTTTCACCGCTTTGCTTCAGTCACCTCATTATGATAGGTCTGGTTCTTTTAATAAGTTGGACGTCCACGCTTGTATTAAAACTGCTATGAAACGTCTCACTTGAAGCATGAAATCTATTACTCTGTAATTTTTTACCCCCTTTACTGATGACTCTATCAGTTCTTCATGTTTATATACAACCCTTGCTTATATGTAAAATACCTAATCTGTTAGTTTAAAAATAGATACATGTATATGTATACCAGCCTTACTTATGTGTAAATCACCCAATCTATTAGTTTGAAAATAGTGTCTTTTTGTCTCATTTTTACAAAGTAAAAGGGTGAGATATAGGTATTATTACCCATATGGTAAAGCTTGTGACAATTGAAAATTATTTTACTTGGAACATAAACATGATCAATAGGAAATGGAAGCTTGTTTAATATCCTATAATTACTTTTCCGATGCCAGGGGCATCGTTGAAGTTTTGCATTAAAGTTTCATGATTAGATCAGTTTTTCACAAACTAAGAGTCCTATGTCTTTGAAACTTGGTACCGGCCTCGTTGGCATCGTGGCAGGTCATCGGTCTACAGGCTGGTAGGTACTGGGTTCGGATCCCAGTCGAGGCATGGGATTTTTAATCCAGATACCGACTCCAAACCCTGAGTGAGTGCTCCGCAAGGCTCAATGGGTAGGTGTAAACCACTTGCACCGACCAGTGATCCATAACTGGTTCAACAAAGGCCATGGTTTGTGCTATCCTGCCTGTGGGAAGCGCAAATAAAAGATCCCTTGCTGCCAATCGGAAGAGTAGCCCATGTAGTGGCGACAGCGGGTTTCCTCTCAAAATCTGTGTGGTCCTTAACCATATGTCTGACGCCATATAACCGTAAATAAAATGTGTTGAGTGCGTCGTTAAATAAAACACTTCTTTCTTTGAAACTACTTACATCTATGGATGTTCATCATAGTACACTGAAACAGTTTATGGTAGGCGAGACATTTAATTCTGAGGAATTCTAGTTTGTTGACTGTTGTCAGTTTCAGTTATAAGCTGTAAAACATTTAATTGTTTAATAATGTTGATATTATTAGGTAAGGCCATAAATAATGGTTTGCTACATAACGCAACCCAATATAAATTTTAGTAGTGGCTATAATATGAAAACTATAACCTCAGGCAAGTGCTCTACCACTGAGGTTCATCCTGCCCTGTGGGTCTATGTATTTTTTATTCTTTTTAAACGATATTGAAGAAAAGTAGAGGAAGAAAATCTGCTGAAAATAATAACAATTTATTCAGTTTTCATGTATTTGGCAAGTTACAATACACAGTATATTTTTTAAACATGTCTTAGGCTTTCTTCTCCTTTTTATCACATAGTACAATGAAAAGGGATTATATATTATGTTATTTGCTTTGGTTGTGTTGGATTGGGTTGAGTACTTACGCTGCAATCTATTAATAAAAGAAAACCTCTTCTTAAACAAAAAACAAACAAAAACCAACTTCTGTACACAGGAGTTATTTAATAATAGGTGGTAAATGTAAAAATAAGCCTGCCTTCAGTTTTTACAAAAGCCACACACAAATTCAGAAGTGGGTGGGAATATCTGCTACATTGTTATATCTAGCCTAGTACTAGCATCAACATTAATAACATTTGGTGTGTACTAGGTGTTATACTCAAAACATTTAATTAAAGGTCACTAGATATTAGGTGACATTTTTATTTAAAAATGTAAATTTTTTTACAAATCACTGCTTCTGTTTGTAAAAAAAAACCCCATAACAGCTGTAAATACTGTTGTAAAGTATCAGTGTTGTGACATGTTCTCAAACTTAATCATTTAAACAATACTTTAAAGCAAACAAAATGACAAGTATAGTTAGGAACCAATGTTTAATGAATTCCAGTGGAATGCGCCTTTCGGTCATTTTCATAAATGCACAAAATACACAACGTACCAGCATATGTAAGATGTTTGTATGTATCATATGTATTATTAAAACAATGTTTATCAGTCATCTGTGATCAAAACTTGCTATTAAAATAATACAACACTAGCAAAGAATTAACAAAGTGTCCGCTACCCCTTAATTAATTTTGTTGAGTATATCCAGAGAAGGTGGCCGGAGGTGTGACAATGTCAAGAAGTTACATGTATTACTTGAATTGTTTACTGCTTTTGACAAGTTCATTTTCAATCGTCATGGTTCACACTTTGTTTACATATCGTAAATTTTCACCTGACCTATCACATATCACAAGCTTTGAGTGTAAAATAAAGCCACTTTTATTACTATCACAAGACTTGAGTGCAAAATGAATCCACTTTTATCACTATAGTTCACAAGTTCTTGTATACTGCCCTATCATACGTACCGTAGTTTTACAAAAAAGGTTCAGTGAGATCATTTGATTTAAATGTATGTATTCTTTCCTTATGTAAACATGCTCAAATCATTGATTTGTGATATGAAACCTTGGTGGTGTTACGACGAGGTGCTAGGAAATGTATGAGAGTCTTTTGAATGATGTGAGAGTTGGTTTTAGCTAACAGACGGGGACAAAAGGTAACATATGACACAATGAACAACACTACAGAAGAAGAAGGTGAGTCCCAGTAATGAATACAGTATTTGTTAGTAACAAAAACATTCTTTCTTAACAACATTATCTTTTTAAATTAAAAAAAAGCATTTAATTATAACTGAAGATCTAAACATTAAGTTTTTCAAACGGACAATGAAGTATTGTTTTAACATCAAAGATCTTATTGCCAAATTATGTCAGTACATGTGTCATGAAAAAGATTCTTTACCCATCATGATTAGTTAATTTTTATTTTTCAAATATACATCTATTCTTGTTTTACTAAACCATGATATTATGAATAAAAATATATCCATGATTTCAGCAATAAAATAAAAACCCACAATATTATGGGAATGTTTCCTTAAAGTCCAAAACTTGTTTTCTGTTCTTAGTGAAGTGTTTGATTCGTAATACTATTGGGTATTGTTTAACATCACATTTCAGTTCTTGTAATAGTAATACATGTATATATTTTTGCTATGATTGTGTATGGGAGGTCATCTGGACCACTATAGGTTGTGCTACATGTGTTATTGTTGTGTTTGTGGAACCTCTATATTTTTATTGCAAGACTAATAAACTAACAAACTAACACACAACCCTCGTGACTTTATTTTTCTGTAAATTTGTAATAAATGTTGGAACTTTACTGTATTTATTTATTGGTTAATGTGGATTATTTTATGTTCAGGTTTATATTATAATATACATTTAAATGCAAGTCTGTTTCTCAGAACCTTTATGGGTTAAATCTACAACTAAGCTTTGTGTACATACGAGTGGCATTTTCAAAAGGTTGTGTACTTGGTAACAGTTTTAAGATGAATCATATTGATGTACTTACCTTTGTTTGACACCCAATAGCCGATCTCTATTTTTATGCAGGGGTGTTAAACATCCATTCATTCATTGGGAACAGTTTGACTGGTATCATCGTATTCTATCACATCACGTTAATTTAACGTTAGGTGCAAAACCAGTCACTTGCTAACCCTCTTAAACATAGGCAGTGGAAGATCTCAGCAACTTTTGGGATGGGGTGCAGCTATTAAATTCTTGTTCAACTTGGTGGGTGGTTTTGTGTGTGTGGAAACACATTTCCAGACTTTTGATGCCTGTGGTATTGACCTTGACCTATATTTTCAAAGCTATCTTAGCGCTACGTATTCGTAAAACCATCGTAGGTTGTGATGTCACTACAGCACACGCCATAGTGACGTCATAGCTTACTATGAGTTTACAATTTCGTAGGCTAAGATTGCTTCGAAAATATGGGCCCATGAATAAAGTTGCATCACTATTCAGGTGTACATCTGTTTGTTAGGAACAAGAGACAGACATGACATATTTTACTATCCTGTGCTTTTACATATTTGAAAACCACATGCACTCAATGCTAGTCATGTTACTTAACAGGCTACCAGGTAATAAGAATTATTGCATCAGTTTGTTTGCAGGTGTCCATGTGCATGTGCTATTTGATGATTCAAATTATTATGAATACATATTATGATTGCAAAGATTTTGCTTTCAGTGTACTATTTTATATTTTTAATGTGTATTATTTTCTGTTAGGTTTATATTAAGATTTTGTATTTAGGTCTGATAAGTGATAGTTTTTCGGTGTATTTTTCTTGAACACACAACCTTGATATTCAATAAAAAAATTAATTCCTCTGATAAATAAATATTAAAATACAACATGTTGGTCGATGTGTGTTTCAGGCCCGACAGCGTTGCACCTAGCCGCAAGGTGTGGTGCTCTCGATTCTGTGGCCTGTCTCCTCGGCAACTTCGCCAACATCCTGGCAACAGACCAGGATGGATGGGCACCGGTGCATCACGCGGCTTTCTTCGACCATCAGGCCATCCTCAGACTGTTCATTCTCAGAAATGATGGACTCCTGGAACTGACTACAAAGAACGAGTAAATTTATTTAGTGTATTCTAAACAACAACAGATAAAACAAAACAACAATAACAAAACAAACCCACTTCACTAAATTTTAGGTACATAATATGTTGCAAATAACCCTACATGTTTACATTTATATCTACATCTGCCTGTCTGTCCACACATGTACACATCAACTCCTTCAAATGCCCATGGCATTCAGCAATGTTGTGGAGTTTTTATTTCTCTATGGAAATTTTTTTGCTGTGGACTAGATTCAATTTTTTCCCCCATAGCATGTTTTTTTGCCATAGACAGTTTTTAAATTGCAGGAGTTGACAGATGTGCGCACAGACGTACCTACCTATTACTGGTTCCTATACTTCATGGATCGTGACTACTTTTACTGTCAACTAGTGGCAGTGGATGTTTTATATGCTCTCTCCCATAAACAGGGTAGATGACACCATGGAGGAAGTATTTTAGAGTATTATGATATCAACTGAAAATGGGGTAGGGTGCTGTATTTTGAAGGCAGGCATATGACAGATATTTAAGTTATGATTTTATAATTTTGTTACTAAAAATACATATTAATTTCAGTCCTGATTCAGGGTTTCTAGAATTTTTATAAAATCCACTAGCCATGGGATCAGTGATTTAAAAAATTTACTAGCCACATTTAAAGATTCACTAGCCCTACTTTACTTAATTAATACAGTTTTACTAAATAATAGTCATAATCAGATATGTCACCTAAAGAGGGCGATATAGCTTAAAAACACTAACATTGGGGGTTTGGGGTGGGGGCAGGATATTCACATCTACAAAATAGACAACTGCAACATTTGACAAATGTTTTTCACTAGCCGTCGGGCATGGCAATAGTAGTTATTTACTTGCCGAACATTAAATATCACTAGCCATGGGAGTGGGGCTACCATAATCTAGAAGCCCTGTGATTTTATTTATCAATTTGCTATTAATAATTTATTATTATTTCAATTAGGATGTTATTCATAAGTTTAGTATTTATAATTTACTTAATCCATTTGGGATATTTTTTATGATTTTGTTATTAATCATTGACTCTAATTTTAATTCCATATTGTTTATTATTTGTCATTAATCATTAACTTTTAATTTTAATTTCTTATTATTTATTACTTATTTCTACTGATTACCTGTAATTTCAGCACACGGTCGAGCTGTCTGTTGTTAGCTGCGAGTGCTGGCGGATTGTCGGCGGTGAAATGCCTTATCTCCCTTGGTGCTGATATCACGAAGATTGATGGAGACGGCAACAACATGGTGACGCTGGCGGCACTGCGGTTTCACACCAACATCCTGGAGTACCTCATTGAGTGGAATCACCCGGATGTCCCAGTGTGGAAGATGCTCGTCGGTGAGTCGGTTGTACTAGTGGTTACACACAGGGGCAGAACATAACCCAGTGTGGAAGATGCTCGTCGGTGAGTCGGTTGTACTAGTGGTTACACACAGGGGCAGAACATAACCCAGTGTGGAAGATGCTCGTCGGTGAGTCGGTTGTACTAGTGGTTACACACATGGGCAGAACATAACCCAGTGTGGAAGATGCTCGTCGGTGAGTCGGTTGTACTAGTGGTTACACACAGGGGCAGAACATAACCCAGTGTGGAAGATGCTCGTCGGTGAGTCGGTTGTACTAGTGGTTACACACAGGGGCAGAACATAACCCAGTGTGGAAGATGCTCGTCGGTGAGTCGGTTGTACTAGTGGTTACACACATGGGCAGAACATAACCCAGTGTGGAAGATGATCGTCGTCGGTGAGTCGGTTGTACTAGTGGTTACACACATGGGCAGAACATAACCCAGTGTGGAAGATGCTCGTCGGTGAGTCGGTTGTACTAGTGGTTACACACAGGGACAGAACATAACCCAGTGTGGAAGATGCTCGTCAGTGAGTCGGTTGTACTAGTGGTTACACACAGGGGCAGAACATAACCCAGTGTGGAAGATGCTCATCAGTGAGTCGGTTGTACTAGTGGTTACACACATGGGCAGAACATAACCCAGTGTGGAAGATGCTCGTCGGTGTGTCAGCTATGTTGATAAATGAAATAATTGACAAGAAGGACATGTATGATTTAAGACATGTCACATGGATTAACTTTGTATTTTAGCTTTAATGAGAAATGAAAATCTATGACATACATATTATGGTTTAAGATATGCTGCATGTGTCATGGATTTACTTTACATTTCAGCTATGTTGAGAGATAAAAGTGTCAACAAAAACGTCATGATGTAAGACATGTCTCAAGGATTGACATTATTATTGATATTATAGCTGTGTTGAGAAATAAAAATCTCGGACATATGATTTAACACATGTCATGAGTCATAGATATTTTTGTATTTTAGCTATGTTAAGAATCTCAACAAGAAGGACATATACGATTTAAGACATGCCACATGTGTGATGTATTAACTTTGTGTTTCAGCGATGCTGCGAGATGAAAACCTCAATAAGAAGGACAGTGCGGTCAAGTGTCTGGAGGCGTTGTCATCCGCTCAGCCAGAACACTGGAAGTCTATTCTTGAAGCAGGTAAGACTGGTCAAATGTCTGGAGGCATTGTCGTCCACTCAACCAGGACACTGGAAGTCCATTCTCGAAGCAGGTAAGACTGGTCAAGTGTCTGGAGGCGTTCTCGTCAGCTCAGCCAGAACATTCTCGAAGCAGGTAAGACTGGTCAAGTGTCTGGAGGCGTTGTCGTCCACTCGACCCGGACACTGGAAGTCCATTCTCGAAGCAGGTAAGACTGGTCAAGTGTCTGGAGGCGTTGTCGTCCACTCGACCAGGACACTGGAAGTCCATTCTCGAAGCAGGTAAGACTGGTCAAGTGTCTGGAGGCGTTGTCGTCCACTCGACCAGGACACTGGAAGTCCATTCTCGAAGCAGGTAAGACTGGTCAAGTGTCTGGAGGCATTGTCGTCCACTCGACCAGGACACTGGAAGTCCATTCTCGAAGCAGGTAAGACTGGTCAAGTGTCTGGAGGCATTGTCGTCCACTCGACCAGGACACTGGAAGTCCATTCTCAAAGCAGGTAAGACTGGGCTACGTTCAGTATACAGGTTTAGCTCAGTAGAGTGCTTGCCTGAGGTAGTTGGATCATATTTCCTCAGTGGATCCATTGCTTTTTTGTTCCTAAATGCTGTGGTATGTGCTATCCTGTTTAGGAAAGTAGATATAAAAGAGCCTTGCTGCTCAAGAGTATGTATGTCAGAATTGCCAATTGTTTGACATACAATAACCTGTCATTAATTAATCAGTAGGCTCGATTGTTATCGTTAAACAAAACAAACTTTAACTTTCATACCAAGTATCATGATTACCATATGCTAGACCACTAACAGATTCTTTATTAAATATTGTCACTGGGTAAACAGACATTGCTCTCTCCATCTATTAAGTTAAGATCAAACACCATGCTAAATATTCATGTTGTGTCATTTCAAGCATTCACAACAATGTCTACTTAACTTCAATTTGTTTTCTCTGCAGTAAAGTTTTATTTTTAATTTTAATTTAATACAGGAATGGATGAAAATTAATGTAGGAACAGATGAAAATGCACTTGGTGAAAATGGAGTAAAAATATAATTTGTCTAGACTTTGTTAACTAAAGCCTTCTGACATTAATCTCATGTTAATAAAACGTTTTTATAAGAAATATATTTCCCAAGTACATGTGTATATATTGCCAGTATGAAAACAGTTTTAAATTTTATTGTTATGTTTTTTTAGATGGAGTGTCAGCACTCATTGATTTGCTCAAAATAAACAATGAAGAAATCCAGTCTGTGGCAGCGTCTGTTCTCTGCAACATCTCAGAAAACTATCAAATACGCATTGCGCTCATGAAGTGTAACGCTGGACCCATTCTCATCCAGCTGTTGAGCTCCCCGATCGACGATATTCAGTCGCGTGCGTCCATCATCCTGTCAGATTTCGCCTGCGTCCAGGGCAACCAGGAACTGGTAGCAGATCACGGTGGGATCCCGCCCCTGGTGAATCTGCTCGACTCGGAGCTAGAGGACGTGTTGGTGAATGCGGTGAACGCAATCAGAGTCCTGTGTATCGGAAACACGAATAACCAGAATGCTGTAGCACAGTGCGGGGGGATAGAGCCACTGGTGGAGTTCCTCACAGTTAATTCAGGTACCTTGTTTCATTTGATTTTCATTTCATTGCATATTAAAGATCCCTTGCTACTAATGGAAAAAGACTTCAAGTTCAAATTACCAAATCAATTTTCTTTAGTGGTATCATTAAACAAAACAAACTTTAACTTCAAAATTAATTTGTCCTACCTATCAGTTGTAACAAGAGTCAATGTATACTTTCACTTGCCTTTTTTTTCGTGATACTGAATTTTATTATAAATTTTAATTTTACCTAACTGCAATGTGTTTTAATTTAACTCTTGAATTTTTATATTGATGTCGATCAAACTCTCATCCACAGTATCAGAAAATTAACTGTGTTACTGGCAATCTATCCTACAGTCCCATATTACATCTCTGTATGTTATACAGCCATAATTACTCGAGTAGTGAATTAAAGTTGGTCTCAAATTCTGTGTGTTCCCTTATTTCTTTCCATCAGTATATATGGCATTCATTTGGTTTATGATGGGATTTAATCCATTTTGTGATAAGAAGTATGCATGTAAACCTTGCACAGTATATTATGAAATCAGCATTCATGTGGTTGTAATCTCCATTTCCCCCAGTGTTGGACTTAACAAGTTTTGAAAACACACTCTTCAGTTGTGTTATCCTTGTGATTTCAGACATCTTACAAGCAGCAACATCAGCTGCAATAGCCGCCATATCATCGGGAAATAGGCAGAATCAGGATGCCGTTATCGCAGAACATGCATCAAAGTAAAGTGCACTTTATAATATTTTACTCTGTTAATTATTTACTTTTTCTTTATGATTACTTTATTATAGTACTTTATTAATTCTGAATTTAGCAAAATATTTTGTTGTTCATTTGAAACATATTAATTAAAACAATTATTAAAACAAACAATTTCCACACCATTGGTTCTGATTCATACAAATAAATATATTGTACCTTATTGTTATTTTACTTCATATCCACATTTCAAAAATGATACAATTTTAGAAAATAATTCTGTATCCAAGCTTTATCAGGTCATATTAAGATTATTCAAACACGAAATTGGTATGCACATTATATTTAATTCAACATGAAGCATATAACTAGTAGGTCTACTCCATCTCTAATAACTTACAATGTGTTGTGTTGCTATTTAGTATGTTTACTTTCTTGCATATTATCCTATGTTATATTATGTTATTTTAATGCAGACCTTTGGTAGATCTGATCAAAACCAGTCGAAATGTGACGGTTCAGGTTAAAGCAGCTAGTGCTCTGGAATCTTTGGCGGAAGATAACGCAGAGAGTCAGAAGGTGTTTCTGGACCTAGACGCTAACAAAGCTCTTCTCAGATTACTCAAGGTAGGTGACGAGATATTCATTTCCTTTAGTGTGGATCCTAAAACAATTTTCACATTTAACAATTGAACATGATCATTTTTACATTCATGTAGGTATGAGCTACAGAACTGCTTTACACACTGTTCGGTATTTTCTCTCAGTAGCTGAATGAAAGAATTGTGACATTTTTAAAACAAACAACTTTAAAAAAATAATGTCTGCATGTTTTTTTAATAAACATTAACATTTACTGATTCAACATTAACAGTTATTTTATTGATTTTAAACAAGAAAGAAAACAGCTGAATCAATAATTTAGTGTTTTCAGCACTGCCGAAAGTAATGCAAAATTGAGATTCCTGTAGGTTTTTTTTAAGTCACATGATATCCTCTGAGTTTGGAATTATAGCTTGATGTCCAGGGGTTTTTTTATTGGTAAAAAGTATGTTAAACTCTTTTTTTTTATATATATATATATATATGCACCACTCTTTATTTTATTTATTTACTCTCTTTTTTTTTGTTGCTGATAAAGATATATATTATACCTTTGTAGTTTATGTTGGGTTTTTTTTAAATCTTTGTCATCTCACAAGTGTATCTGCCACGTTTCTGTTTTCTCTTTGTGTATCTAATATGTTTTCTTTTATACTAATTAATTTAACCGATTTATTTATCCTGTTGACCTTTGTTTTGCGTTATCAGAACATCAATGTGGAGGTGAGAGAGCAGGGGGCGTGTTCCTTGTGGGCGCTGGCCGGGCACACCAAAACGCAGCAGAAATACATCGCCGAGAGAATCGGAATCCAACACATCATACAGATGCTGCTGGAGCCCACAGAGAAATTGCTTTATGTTGGTTAGTACGGAATACACTTCAGCCCCTATATTAGCCCCGGAACTTTCTTTTTGACCGACCGTTCAAAATTGCGCCCAAATTCCTCAATCAAACTTGCGCACCTTTTTGCTTTGGCATAATTCTTGCTCCATTCAAAATTCCATAGCACCATTACCCCCCCCCCCTCCCCCCCCCTTCCTGTCCTGGACGGAGGCCGGCTCTTGTGCCCAAGACAGGCGTGCACTACAACAGCTTGCTCTGAATGTGCACGTAAAGCCCTATGACCTGACCTGACCTGACCTGACCTGCACACGAGCTATTCTAAGACGTTTCTGCTCGGCTGTTAGCTCAGTGATTTCACTGTACACTATAAGCTAGTTTGCTTATGGCTGTCACAATAATATTGTGACACAATTTTTTTAATTCTTGTTTTCCATTGGTTTGTTCAGCTCAGCTAATAACTTGTGTTGCTTTCACATGGTGAAATTTTCACTCATGATACAAAAAATTAATCCCCATTGGGCTATTTCTCATTCTAGCCAGTGCACCACGACTGGTATATGAAACACAGTGATATGTACTATCCTGTGGGATGGAGCTTTTACAAGATATTTTACTACTAATAAATCAATGTGATTTAGTGGTGTCATTAAACAAAACAAACAGACTTTTAATCAGGTTTTATGTGTTTTTCAGGGTGTATGACAGCCATTGCCCTGGGCCGAGAGAACATTGAGAACCAGAACAACCTGGCTAAGGCCGACGCCTTCCAGCAGCTTGTACGTCTGCTGCGGTCCAGCAAGACGTCTGATAAGGTTCTACTCATGGTCATCAAGGTGTTGGGAATACTCTGTGTCGGTGAGGAGCGCTTCAGTCTGCCAGACTCAGATAGAGGAGACCAGGGCCGGTGCTTATGAAACTTAAACTCTAGACTTTAATCAAGTCCAGACTTTAATGTAATGTTATTTAAATGGCTTTGCCATGATGTTAAATTCTGGACTTTATTAAAGTCTAGACTTTAAGGTTTATAAGCACGAGACCAGGCCCTGTGCTTGTCTAGACTCAAGATTCTAACAGTCTGAGATTCTTATCGTCATGGCAACTCTATACAAATTGTATGCATGTGATCTCATTACAGATTGGAGTCTACATTCTAAAATTTTATAAGCACAGGCTGTGTACCAGGGTCCCTACCTAATGGGTGGAAGCAATGAGGCGGGTGCTATCCTTCACTAAAATTCTGAAAAGTGCCTTTTTCAGTTCAAAAGTACCCTTTTTCTGTCTAGCTGGAGAGTATTACTGTGACTGATTTAAAAAAATGTTTTTGCTGGTCCCCTCTCTTAATTGATTAGGTATAGCTGTGAATGCATTTTGAATTGTCATGTCAGTTGGTGATCATGCCAGGTTTTGTTGTCTTTGATATTTGTTTTCTAGGTCAACCTTTTTTAGTTGTGAAAGTTTTGGCAATAATGTGTGTTCTAGAATATATTCATTGATCAACCTTGACCTTTCCTATTGACTAATGTAAACCTTCTGGGATACAGTGTTTTCAGTAATATTAGCTTATTAATACGAGGACAAGTTTTTTCGGTTATATAAAAAAGTAGTTTTTAAAGGTTTTTGCTTAAAAAGCAGATCTTTGATCCAATGCATTCATCTTCCCCTTTTTGCATTGTAAGCTGTTCATGGCACCATTTTGTCTAACCTGTTATGCTCCCCTATTAAATCTGGGGTGGGATGTAGCCCAGTGGTAAAGCGCTCGCTTGATGTGTGGTCGGTCTGGGATCGATCCCCGTTGGTGGGCCCGTTGGGCTATTTCTTGCTCCAGCCAGTGCACCATGACTGGTATATTAAAGGCTGTGGTATGTACTATCCTGTCTGTGAGATGGTGCATACAAAAGATCCCTTGCTGCTAATCGAAAAGAGTAGCCCATGAAGTGGCGACAGCAGGTTTCCTCTCTCAATATCTGTGTGGTCCTTGACAGTGGCCCCCACCTATTCCAAAAACTGTAATGTTTTGGATGCCTATTGCTTTTGTTGTTCTAAATGACGAGAAAACCATATGTTTGTTTTCATACATTTACAGGAGTAGCCAATGTGAACAACAAACTGACGCAAAAGCGAATTGCAGAGGAAGGTGCTATTCCGATCCTGGTGCAGCTGTTACTCTGTCCGCCGTCCGAGGAGATCCAGGTGGAGGTTGCCATGTCACTGGCATCCGTTGTCCTTAGCAACCCTGAGAACCAGGAGAAACTGCAGGAGGAACAGGGTTTCAACTTCGACATTCTGTTAGACCTGCTCAACTCCAAGAATGAAGTACGTACCACATGCAGTAATCATACCCTCAGAAAGTCTTTCATAATGATTACAGTGGTTACAGACAATAATCTGTTGGTCTTCGGAGGTAGGGGTGGGGGCCGGACCTTGCCCAGTGGTAAAGCGCTTACCTGATGCACGGTCGGTCTAAGATCGATCCCTGCCAGTAGCCCATTGGGCTATTTCTCGTTCCAGGCTGGGCATGTCGTCAGTGATGTAACAGGACAACATATTGCTGAACAGTCATCGTCGTAATTTTTTATCACGTATCTGGTTACGTGCATTTTTTTCACTAATTGGCCTGAACTCGGCGATGTCATTAAACAAAACAAACTTTTTTTAATTGTTAGGAGATGTTATTATTATTGTAAATTAAGTAATTCTAGTGCAGACAGAATGAATGTACACCAATGATAATCAACACCGTTTTTCTCCTGTTACAGGCGATACGTATCAAGGCTGGCATGGGTCAGACAGAATGTACACCAATGATAATCAACACCGTTTTTCTCCTGTTACAGGCGATACGTATCAAGGCTGGCATGGCTCTAACAGAATGTACACCGATGATGATCAACACCGTTTTTCTCCTGTCACAGGCGATACGTGTCAAGGCTGGCATGGCTCTAACAGAATGTACACCAATGATGATCAACACCGTTTTTCTCCTGTTACAGGCGATACGTATCAAGGCTGGCATGGGTCAGACAGAATGTACACTGATGATAATCAACACCGTTTTTCTCCTGTTACAGGCGACACGTCTCAAGGCTGGCATGGCTCTGACAGAATGTACACCGATGATGATCAACACCGTTTTTCTCCTGTTACAGGCAATACGTATCAAGGCTGGCATGGGTCAGACAGAATGTACACTGATGATAATCAACACCGTTTTTCTCCTGTTACAGGCGACACGTCTCAAGGCTGGCATGGCTCTGACAGAATGTACACCGATGATGATCAACACCGTTTTTCTTCTGTTACAGGCAACACGTCTCAAGGCTGGCATGGCTCTGACAGAAGGTACACCGATGATGATCAACACCGTTTTTCTCCTGTTACAGGTGATACTATCAAGGCTGGCATGGCTCTGACAGAATGTACACTGATGATAATCAACAACCTTTTTCTCCTGTTACAGGCGATACGTATCAAGGCTGGCATGGCTCTGACCGAATTTGGCTTCAACAACACGCCACAGCAGTACGCCATCCGGGAAGCCGGGGGCATCAAGTTTTCTGTCTTCGAGCCATTTCTGAAAAAGGAGGATGAATTTTACCAGTGTTCTGCAGCATTCCAGGTACACCAGTGATATGAGTACAACATTTAAATTAAAAATTATTTAGTTCTTTTTATTAAGCTGTTTAATATGGTAGCACATCTTATAATAAAGTAATGCAGAAGTAGAAGATGAATTTTACCAGAGTCCTGCAGCCTTTCGGGTGTCGGTAAAAATGCGACTCTTTAGTCACTATCACTGTTTTGATAAAAACTTTCAAATTAAATTTAAAGTTGTGTTAATCTTTTGATTAGGATTTTTAATATGTTAACACATCTTAATAGAAAACTAATGCTGAAATTGTTTTTATTTTTCATTCATTTGAAATCACCGACTCTAGTTTCCAAGATGGTACCTTTTCTGTGTAATCTGCATTCAAGTGCAATATTACCCATAGTATACCGTAACTGAATCAGTCATATGGTTTTGTTCTAATCATGTATAAATTTTCATGAAACTAATAATAATGATAAAACTAGTAGTAAAATATTTTGGTTAAAGCAGCAACCTTGAGTATATTTTTATTATCTAACCAGAAAGATAGATCAGAAAAACGTATTATATTTTTCATTTTAACCTTCAGATAGATCCATTGTTTTGTGTGAAAGTATTTCAGTGTGATGACAAACTAGTATGCTGTATAACGGCAGCTCACCATATTCACTGTTAGCAATAACATACAGGTTCAGTGTTTCTGCCAGAAAGAAGTTTTTGGGTATGGCGCTATGGAATTGAAAGCAACCACAGTCAAAAGGGGGCATGAGAGGCCTCCACCAGAAAGAAAATGGGTCACATTTAGGGTTAGGGTTAAGAAAATTAAACAGTAATAATAAGAGTAATTAATTTTTTTAAAAGGTTAACTTAAAAAACAAAAACAAAAACACATTTTGGTATAGCGCCCGACCCAATTTACCCTCTGGCAGAAACCCTGAGGTTTACTAGAGCTTTAGGAAATAGTGTTCATATTGTCGAGATTACATTGCAATAACATACAGGTTTACTACAGCTTTAGGAAATAGTGTTTATATTGTCGAGATTACATAGCAATAACATACAGGTTTAGAAGAGCTTTAGGAAATAGTGTTTCTATTGTCGAGATTACATAGCAGTAACATACAGGTTTACTACAGCTTTTACTAAATAGTGTTTATATTGTCGAGATTACATAGCAATAACATACAGGTTTAGTAGAGCTTTAGGAAATAGTGTTTATATTGTCGAGATTACATTGCAATAACATACAGGTTTAGTAGAGCTTTAGGAAATAGTGTTTATATTGTCGAGATTACATTGCAATAACATACAGGTTTAGTAGAGCTTTAGGAAATAGTGTTTATATTGTCGAGATTACATAGCAATAACATACAGGTTTAGTAGAGCTTTAGGAAATAGTGTTTATATTGTCGAGATTACATCTTTGAAGATAATGACTTTTTATTTTAACTTTAACTTTGAGATCGTGGTTCTTGCGCGAGTGATCGTGGACCAGGACCAGGTGATGCTCACAGCGAAGGGAGTCACTCTGCTCGTCAGTAAACTCCGATCATCGAGCGACAACGTGGTCGTGTCTGCCGCCAGCCTCCTGTCGAGTCTCGCCCACACGCGAGCCGGGATCCCTGATGCCATGATAACGACGGGGGCCATAGACCTTCTTGTCGAGAAGCTCAACTCGCCCAGTGTCCTTGTGCGCAATGCTGTGGCCGTGGCTCTCGGCTATCTGACGTTTAACCAGACTGCCGCACGGATTCTGTTCTCCGCTTGCAGAAACACTCCCGGTCTTTACAAGCAGCTGATGGCAAACATTGGACACAGTCCAAAAATCAGCCAGGAGTTTGTCGCAAATTTCCGACGAGCCAAAATTATTGGACTGCCTTGTCAGTGGTGAGTTTGTGTTTGTGATGGGTAAACCGTTTAGTTTTTATTGTGGAGAACTAATGTGGTGTGTTACAGTTCTTTTGTTTATGTTTTATTTTAATAACTCTGTATGTGCTGTTGCTCATCAAGGCACAGGGGTGGCAACATTCTCACAAGTTTTTCTGAAATTGGGGGAATATTGGTCTGTCTCTTAAAGAGAATTAAAATGGGTTAAAATGGGTTTCCAAATATGTTTTTGTTTTGTTATAAGTTCAGACCAATCCTGCTTTGTTTTTTGCTTTTTTAAGAATTTTAGTCTCCTACCAGTCTAACTGGAGGGAACTATAGGTTTCATCTCCGTCCTTCTGTCTGTCTGTCCCACATATAGTTTTCCAGATGTTTTTTTAACAATGCCTTGAGATATGAAATTTGATGTATAGCTTTATCATGTACTGATACATATCAAAGTTAACTTTTATGACGATTTACCCATTTTTGACAGAGTTATGGCCCTCAGAAGGTATGGAAAAAAACATTCCAGACTGGTTTTTTGGCAATGCTTGAAGACATTGAGATGAAATTTGATATATAGCTTTATCATGTACTATTTGTTGGGGACATATATTGCTTTAACAGTACTCTCAGAAATGCTTGTTAATATGTTTGTATGCATCTTAGTGTCACAGGCCCATAGGAAAGAATTCTAGAATGGGGGCCGGGTGTGGGGAGGGGGCACAACCTCTAGTGGCAGTAATCTTGATCCAGCAGAAAAAACTGACATTGGTAAAGTTTGACCTATGGCAATTCATATCACAGCCACTGTAATTGCTGTCAATGCCACCGTTAAGTTTGACCTATGGCAATTCATATCACAGCCACTGTAATTGCTGTCAATGCCACCGTTAAGTTTGACCTATGGCAATTCATATCACAGCCACTGTAATTGCTGTCATTGCAAACGTTAAGTTTGACCTATGGCAATTCATATCACAGCCACTGTAATTGCTGTCAATGCCACCGTTAAGTTTGAGCCCTGATAAATGTCTCTGTAACTAATGACCTTTCAAAAAATCCTTTGTTACATTTTTGTTTGTTTGATATGACTTGTATATAATGATGATTACTAGAACTCTACATTTTCAAACCTTCAGTGACTCATATTTATTCTCTGTTATTTATTGATTTATTGATTGTTTTGTTTTTTTCAGTCTGGAAATAAATGGAGGTCATCCAGTGATGCTTCCAGGTACAGAATTTATAACAATGTAGCAATTTGTTAAACTGTTTAAATTGGTGATTTATTATAAAATTATTTGAATGTATATGAAAGACATCATAAAACTTCTATAATTACAAACTTTCTGCTTTTATATTATTTACTTGATTCTAAATATGTTGTATAATTGTTTGTCATTATAAGAATTGTAACTCTTATCAATTTATCGATGTATAGCAGTCACAAATTTCATATCATTACTTTCTGTTTCCAAAAGATATAAGGACTACAAAAATGTTGAAAGATAAAACTTGTCTCTTTTTTTTTAAATTATTGTCATGAAACTTGTTTTATTTTTTTTTTGTTAGAGGTTGACATAATTTGTTTTTAATTAAATATTGAGATAAAACATTTTTATTTTTTAATTGAAGGTCGTCGGCCCAATACATCACATGACAGTATCCGTGGAAATACCCCATTCCAAAACCGAGCGAAATCGGCCCCCGGTTATGGTCGTAAGTTGAAGCCTGAGATTCCCGACATCGTGGTGAAGGAGGCCGATGGGTTGAGAGGCGGGTACACCAGCGCCGCATCGACGTACCGAGCCAGCTCGAGCTCCAGCAAGCCCACGAGCGACGCAAGCTTCAAAACGCGGATCAGCAACTGGAAAAATACTAAAGACTAAAACAGTGGGAACTCCAGTCAAAGTCAACTAAACCTACAAGTGACAGAGTAACCCAGGTGTTTAAAATGTAGCTGAGTGCATGGAAAATGATAAAATATGACTTTTTACAAACTACGGTTAGCTTTAAAAGACATCTCGTGGAGGGGTTTGAATCAGTGGCATGTTCAGAAGGGTGTGCGATCACAAATACTTAGACTGGTTTCCTTCATATCCTGTTCAATCTGTTACAGTTAAAATTAGGTGTAAAAAGACGTGGTCTTGCAAGAGATTATGAAAGGCTCGGCCTTCTGAATATGTCACAGATCGTAAGCAGAATACCATACCACTACATGCATTGCTGTTAACACCAATAATATTATTTGCTGTTGAATTGTCTTGTGAAATATCTATGGAATGTGACCAGTTGTTAATAATGCAGTGGGATTTTCCTTTAAAACCTTTATATCAGTTTACGTGGCCCTAACCATTCTCTTTGTTTAACTAACCATCCTCCACTGAAAATGTGTACAATTATTGAAAAATATCTATTTTTGTGTTTTTGCCAATTTGAATTTTTACATAACCTTGACCTTAGATCGAATGTCCTTGACCCATTAACACTATTTGCTCAATCTCAAGCTCTTCCAGAAAGAAAATCCTTTTTCAAATCATAACTACGAGTCATAATTACCAAATGTTTGACATTCAATAGCCGATGATTAATTAATAAATATGCTCTAGTGATGTCGTTAAACAAAACAAACTTTAACTTTTCAAGTCATAAAGCCCGATTTAGCTACAGTGTAATAAATAGAGGATAGTTCATGTCTTTTGTCAGATATGATTTATATCTCATCAAGTGAAATTTGCAGTCATTGCAAACTTCACGAGGTGAGATATAAATCATATTTCACAAAAAACATAAAATTTCCTATTTATTATATAACTTTTGGCAATTTACCTATATTTTTAAAATGCCAGCAGCAAAATATTTCCAGCTTTCTTACAGTGAAGATAACACTTTCTACAGTGACAATAACACATTTTAGAGTGAATAGTGAAATTTTTACTCTAAAATATGTTATCATCACTTTTATTTCACTGATATTTTCAGATATTTCACTGCATGTTATATAATAAATATTATTATACAAAATGATTACATTTGTTTTGCATTATTGATAACTTATTTACAGTCAACTTTTAAACTGCTTTTTAGACTGTTACCAAATAAATGAACATGTATTATCTATTCATAAGTAGTGTTTCAGGTTAAAAACATAACAGTCTATTTTATTTGTGTTTCACTTATCTTTGGTTCCAGTCATTCAGCAGTGATAGAAATAAGAAAAAAAAATACTTGTCCAAACCGGACAAGTACATCTAAAAATCTGCTTGTCCGCCAATATTTCCACTTTTCCAAATATGTAAAAATTGAAAGTCTGGAGATGGATGCAGAAGGAAAACTTGAAGCCCTACGCTTTTCTTTTTAAACAAATTCGCTTGTTACCCCTCACTTCAGATTACATGTAACAATTGCTCAAAATTATGATTATTGCTTTATTTTATTTTATTTTTACTTGTCCATTTTGATTGTCTGTGCTTATTTTGAATGCTGTTCTATCATATTAATGCATTGAAAATGTTTTAATTTATCCCACTGGCGTAGGAAGGTGCCAAAAAGTGGGGAAAGGGGGGGGGGGGATGCACACTTTTATATTTACAACTTTTACACTATTATAATAAAGCAAATATAAAGCAAAATATCTGAAAAGTGGGTGGGTTGGGGGGGCACACACCCCCTTGACCCCACTGCTTTTTATGGCAGTGGGGTTATGGAACATATGACTTACAACTGGGGGTGGTCAGAGTATCCCTTCTCTAAAGTGTAGTACAATGTATAATATACTGTTCTGTTATAATAATTATGTAGTAGAAATTTAGTCCTGCAATTGTTTATCAGTACACAAATATTTATCCATGAAAGTAAAAAATTGCCAAAATTGTTTCACATGTTATTGTTACAACAAATTATTAATATATCATATAATGATGTTACCATTGTATAGGTGTTCATAGTATCGTCCATAATATATATTTATTGAAATGTTGCTGTAGTATTTATTTCAGTTGTAGAATGCCTACTTTAGGTGAGAGAGTGAGATCGTAAAAATTATATACCCTTTCATTTAAAAAAAAAAAAAGAGTTTCATACTTATGTTTAACTCATTGTCTTGGACACACAGCTGTTTGAAGTCACTGTCCATGACCGTGGGTTAATGGTTAGTTGTTAGTGGAAGAGAAGTCATTGTCCATGACCGTGGGTTAATGGTTAGTTGTTGGTGGTTAGTGGAAGAGAAGTCATTGTCCATGACCGTGGTTTAATGGTTAGTTGTTAGTGGAAGAGAAGTCATTGTCCATGACCGTGGTTTAATGGTTAGTTGTTGGTGGTTAGTGGAAGAGAAGTCAATGTAGTGGCCTTATACCTCCCTATTGAGTGGTTAAAGCTCACCCTTATTATTTTTACAATTCAGACAGAATCATAAAAAGACAAATCCTCCAATTAAATGCCCAACTGGTCTCACTCTCAGTTAACTTGAGCTTTTTACCATCCTATTCATGATTAATGTGTTAATATGCTGTAGAAAAGTGCCTATAATGTGTGTTGATTTCAGTTTGTGCTCAGCAAATGTGGGAAATCTAGTATTGTTAGATCAAGAAAAGTAGTGCATACAGCAGTAGCAGTTTAACTCGCCAATGTTGTTAATAATTTATTTTGTGGTTCTGATGGCTGACACCCAACAGCTACCAGTTGACAATATGTTAATGTGATAGAAAAGAAGAAGCATCCATGCTAGTTCTGTAGCAATAATGTAGCGTTAATGTGCCAAAATGTTCTGCATGAAATTGTTTCGGTTAATCTAACTGTATGTTTCGTGAATTCTCTTTGTCCGTCATTTCTAGTTACATGTTAGCAGTTGTGGTGCTTTTGTTTAGTGAATTTCATTTTGGTAGTGAATTTGCTCAGACATACGATGATGCAACATATTCATGTTTTATCATATTTCATAACAGTCCCATACCAGTTTCATGTTTAACAGTTTTTATATTTTAGTTTGCCTTATAATAGTGTTTTCTCTTCATAAATGTTAGTTGTTTCTGTAGGTATTTGTTTACAGCCAAATTCACAAAAGATGATCATTGTGTTTATTTAAATATGTTTTAACTTTTAATTGCAGATAAAATAACACTTGAGTATGTCTAAACATCTGCATGTTTGATAAGTTATTAAATTAGAAAAGTGACAAATGACTGAGAAATAAATACCTTTTGTAAATTTGGTCCTTAGGATTTTATCACAGTGTTTATTGTGAAGAAAAGTTTTATTATTGATTATATTGTTAAAATTTTAACAGAAAATAAAAACCATATATTCAAATTACCCTAAAACTGATATCAAAATGTGACATTTTTATTGGGGCTGAACAATTGTATTGGTGCTCAAAGCATAAATGAATATGATACAGTTTTCAGTGATATTTTCAGAGAACATAGGGTACAAGTAAAGAGATCCTTTTGTATTGTAAGATACACAACTTTGTAATTATATGACTGCATTATTAATGTTTCATTTCTTAGAATCAGTTTCCAAGAATGTGGATTTTAAAAACTATTTATTGCCTTATCTTGAGGACAATTTATGTATATCAGCAATGTTAACTTCATGTCAACTTTAGTGGGAACTGCATATTCCATGATTAAACTAATATACTGTCAAGTTCTTAGCAACTGGTTAATGAAAACTTACTTTCGGTACAGTAACTAAATACACTGTCAAGTTCTTACTTTCAGTACAGTAACTAAAAAAAAGAAGAAGCATACTTTGATTTTTATAATGGCATGAAATACTATTGAGCATTTGTCAAAGGTCAAGGTAACAATTCAGCTTGTTACATGATCTTCTATTTATTATTTGACAAAAGTAAAAGCAAAATCATAAAAGACCTCATCAGAGTTTATGTCACTGAAAAGAAATATGCAAATTTCATATTGCTAGTTTGTTACACCATAGGTTAGTTTAAATTTTTATTCAATGATCTCATTTTGTGAATACACCTAAAAATAGTATTGGTAATGCAACTATGATGGAATAATCGTTTGTATTAAAACGTTGCCGTCTTAATGATATAGGTAACATGAAACTTATGTTTGTTTTACTTGCTCCCTTAGGCTCAAACACCCTTGGTGCAGTCAAACATACATCCTTGATGCACAAACTGTGATATGCTCTGTGCATTTGTTACATGATTACATTTGATTTAGTTAATATATTTTCCTATTGATGAATGATTTTTATTTATTCCTTTTGTAAATTCACACAATTTACACAATATTTGTATTATGTTGTAATAGTAATTTGTATGTAAAAGTATTTATTTCATTGCATCAGTTATGAAACTTGTATTTCACGCTGTTAGTGATATTAGATGTATTCCATTGTAAAATAAACATGTTAGCTCCCGGGTACACTTGTACATTTTAAGTAGCATTTACAGATTTGAGATTTATTTTTTAAGTAAATTTCAATTACTTACAATAAAAATCTAAATAATAACCTGCTAGAGACTAGTTATTAAAACTGTCTACAATAAAGTAAATAGTTATTAAAACTGTCTACAATAAAGTAAATAAAGTTGATGATCAACATTATTTTAATTGCTTATCACAAGAAAAAGGTTTTGCTCAATAAATTACAATTAGGGGTAGAATATAGTGGATTTGTATATTTTTTAAAAACATACATCAATTATAGTTTATAAATAGAAATATATAACAAAAATATTTAAATATTTACAATATAGTTCATTATATAAAGTGCTGGTAATATTATATACTCTAAACATTCCATATACCACACTGTTATCATATTATTTGAGGTGTACAGTGAAGATTTTTTTTTTTTTTTAAATCATTTTAAATAGTCACTGGTACATGTATAAAGCTTATGGACTTATTTTTAAATTGTTAATTGGGATGTTACCGTTGGCCATTGTAGTTTACATTGTTATATCCTATTGTTTTATTAAAGTGTTAACTAATTTTAAGCAATATTCAATTAAATCCAATTATTATTTTGCATAATTATACAATATACTAACATACCAGTTTGCATCACTCTGTTGTTGTTGTTGTTATGTGTTGCTAACAAATATTGGAGAAAATGTAGGCCTATTATGGTAAGCGTAAAGAAACTCTCCTAGCTATACTTGCAGGTTAATCTCTGGACTAATTACTAAATATTTTAAAACAATTTTTAGGTTTTCTTTGCAATATGTCTGTGATATTCTTTCTTTATATTGAAATAAAATATTAATTATGTGAATGTTTGGTTTTTATATAATTTTTTTTTTTTTTTTTAATGCTCACTGCTAAAAAGAACAAAGAAATTCGGTTTACTTTTCCACACAGAAACAATCCCTTCGATAAAACAAAAAATGCTCATCCATGTTTTTTCAATTCCAGCCAGTGCATCACAGCTGGTATATTAAAAGTATAGGAAAGTGCAAATGAAATATCTCTTGCTGCTAATTAATAGAGTAGCATATACAGCAGCATGGTTTTTCTCTCAATCTTTTAAAGACACTGAATTGCTCAAGTTTATTTTGTTTAACGACACCACTCACAGATTGATTTATTAATCATCGGCTATTGGATGTCCAACATTTGGTAATTCTGACAGTCTTAGAGAGGAAACCCACTATATTTTTTAATTAAAAGCAAGGGTTCTTTTATATGCACCTTCCCACAGACAGGATAGCACATACCACAGCCTTTGATATTCCAGTCTTTTTTTTCTATCCCAGTGCCCCCTTTCCTTTTACTCCTTTGAATTCCATCTCACTTCTTCCCAATCTGGCAACTCCTATCTTTCAACTTTTGCGGTCCACCTCCCAGTCTCTCCAACTGCGATAGGTGCTTGTCTCTTGTGGCTATCTGTGCCACACACCTGTCATTCCCCATCAGCTTTTAGCTGTGGGCTGTCTGACCACTTCGGAGAGTGTTCAGTAGTTACTTCTGCATTGTTAAGAGGCACTTGTAACTACCTACCATGTTCCCCGACTACCGGTAGTTGTTGGTTAGTGCCGTAGGTCAGACCAGCTTTATTAGTGGCAGAGTACGAGGATGCCAGGTGGGTGCAGGGAAATACAAAGACTGCACACGTGGAGGAAGTTGAGACAGGTAGGCGATGGTGTGGACTTCGTGGGTTACTCTTTTTCGATTAGCAGCAAGAGAACTTTTATATGCATCATCCCACAGACGGTAATAAATACCACAGCCTTTGATATACCAGTTGTGGCGCACTGGCTAAAACAAGAAATAACCCATTGGGCCCACTGGTGGAGATTGATTCTAGATCAACCACGCATCAAGCAAACGCTTTACCACTGGGCTACAGACACCGAATAGCTGCAAACTTCTCCACGAGTGGCTTATCAAAGGCTGTGGTATGTGCTGAGCTGTCTGAAAAGTGCTTAGACTCTTGGTGAACCATGTCCTGTTGGGTTCCCCCATCCCAACCAGTTTCTCATGACTGGTTCACATATATCAATGAATGTGGTATGTACTGTCCCGTTAATCAGAAAGTGCTGCTGTTCAGTAGGCGATGTTTTTATTAAAGGTGCAGTACAAGTTGCGGGTACCATATTTCAGCATTTATATATTTATTCATGATAAATGAACAAAAATCCATGGATCACATTCAAATCTTTGCGTACATGACTGGATAATTGAAATTGTAATTTACTTGAATGCCATATAAACTGTCACATTCAGTATGACTAGATTCCGGTCTTATCACATAACAAAATCTTATGAACTCTATGAATCCATAAAATGTGGCAACTTTGTTGATAGCTAGAATAGGCTGTTAAAGACTAGTTGCACAATGATGGCAAACATATTAGCTATATACACCACACATAATGTCCTTTAGATTAATATTTTTGTGAAAGCCAGAATGGTGTGATTAACTTAAACCTATTAAA